>NC_081355.1:29802815-30102815 GCF_030684315.1 Stegostoma tigrinum
ACAGGGCTCAGTGTAGCTATCTGTATGCAACAGTTGGTCAATATCAATGACCCAGAAAGTTGCCTCCTACATCTACCAATCACCGAATGAGAGCCTGTGTCCTCATTTACTCAGAGAATCCCATTTCAGGAGCCTTGAAGATGACTGCGACCGTTGATTGCTATTCCAGTAGACCATTTCGGGGGACCACTGGGACCATTTGTGGATGGTGCAGAGACATCCCACTCATAAAAGTACCTAAGAAACCATTGGTCCTTTGCTTGTGAAGGCTCAGCTATTTATTAACTTCCTCTTAGAGGCTGAGAGGCAGGCAGTCAGGGCTGAGGGATTTGCTGCCATTGTATCAACTCTGCAGCTGCAGGGTGCAATCAGCAAACAGCAATGCTGGTGAATGGGTAAAACATCCTCTCTAGTCGTGAACACACTCACCAGGTCAGGTAGGTCTGCGTATGTTATCCAGGGAAAAGATCTCACACTGCTTGCGCTTTGGAACTCTTTCAGGGACCTGCATCTTATAATCACCCTCTACTCATAGATATTTTCCAATCAAGCTGTACAGAGATGTCACTACACACCACTGAAGCAGGTGGGACCTGAACCCTGGTCCAGGGATAGAGACGCAGCCACCGCAGCGCAAGGGCTACCACACCCCCAAACCCTGTGCACTTTTTTCTTTATATCCACAAGTGTTCTTACATGATTAACGCTGGTTTTTCCCCATCATATCACGTGATGTATTTTTACATCTGTTGACGACCACCAGAAATCACTCATGATTTCCAATTGATTAATGTACATGCAAAGACTGTTAAGGACAATGCAGGTTATCCCCTTCAGTCAGTACCATCCTTAGCCCAACCACCTTCTGCTGCTTCATCAACAACACCGTAAGGTCAGAAGTGGGAATGTTAACTAATGACTACATGTTGTTCAGCACCATTCACGACTCCTCAGATACTGAAGCAGTTCATGTTCAAATGCACGAAGACCTGGACAATATCCAGGCTTGGGCTGATGAAGGACAAATAACAAGCACCACACAAATGCCAGCAATGACTCTCTCCAATCAGAGGGAATCAAATCACTGCCCCTTGATATTCAATGGCATCACCATCAATGAATTCTCCACTATCAATATCCTGGGAGTTACAACTGACCAGAAATTGAACTGGACTGCCTATACAATGATAATGGGAACTGCAGATGCTGAAGAATCCAAGATAATAAAATGTGAGGCTGGATGAACACAGCAGGCCCAGCAGCATCTCAGGAGCACAAAAGCTGACGTTTTGGGCCTAGACCCTTCATCAGAGAGGGGGATGGGGTGAGGGTTTTGGAATAAATAGGGAGAGAGGGGGAGGTGGACCGAAGATAGAGAGAAAAGAAGATAGGTGGAGAGGAGAGTATAGGTGGGGAGGTAGGGAGGGGATAGGTCAGTCCAGGGAAGACAGTCAGATCAAGGAGGTGGGATGAGGTTAGTAGGTAGGAGATGGAGGTGTGGCTTGGGGTGGGAGGAAGGGATGGGTGAGAAGAAGAACAGGTTAGGGAGGGAGAGACAGGCTGAACTGGTCTTGGGATGCAGTGGGTGGAGGGGAAGAGCTGGGCTGGTTGTGTGGTGCAGTGGGGGGAGGGGACAAACTGGACTGGTTTTGGGATGCGGTGGGGAAGGGGAGATTTTGAAGCTGGTGAAGTCCACATTGATACCATTGGGCTGCAGGGTTCCCAAGCGGAATATGAGTTGCTGTTCCTGCAACCTTCGGGTGGCATCATTGTGGCACTGCAGGAGGCCCATGGTGGACATGTCATCTAAAGAATGGGAGGGGGAGTAGAAATGGTTCGCGACTGGGAGGTTCAGTTGTTTATTGCGAACCGAGCGGAGGTGTTCTGCAAAGCGGTCCCCAAGCCTCCGCTTGGTTTCCCCTATGTAGAGGAAGCCACACCGGGTACAATGGATACCATACGTCACATTGGCAGATGTGCAGGTGAACCTCTGCTTAATATGGAAAGTCATCTTGGGGCCTGGGATAGGGGTGAGGGAGGAGGTGTGGGGGCAAGTGTAGCATTTCCTGCGGTTGCAGGGGAAGGTGCCAGGTGTGGTGGGGTTGGAGGGCAGTGTGGAGCGAACAAGGGAGTCACGGAGAGAGTGGTCTCTCCGGAAAGCAGACAAGGGTGGGGATGGAAAAATGTATTGGTGGTGGGGTCAGATTGTAGATGGCGGAAGTGTCGGAGGATGATGCGTTGTATCCGGAGGTTGGTGGGGTGGTGTGAGAGAATGAGGGGATCCTCTTTGGGCGGTTGTGGCGGTGGCGGGGTGTGAGGGATGTGTTGCGGGAAATGTGGGAGACGCGGTCAAGGGCATTCTCGACCACTGTGGGGGGAAAGTTGCAGTCCTTGAAGAACTTGGACATCTGGGATGTGCGGAGTGGAATCCCTCATCGTGGGAGCAGTTGCGGCGGAGGCGGAGGAATTGGGAATAGGGGATGGAATTTTTGCAGGAGGGTGGGTGGGAAGACATGTATTCTAGGTAGCTGTGGGAGTCGGTGGGCTTGAAATGGACATCAGTCACAAACTGGTTGCCCGAGATGGAGACTGAGAGGTTCAGGAAGGTGAGGGATGTGCTGGAGATGGTCCAGGTGAACTGAAGGTTGGGGTGGAAGGTGTTGGTGAAGTGGATGAACTGTTCGAGCTCCTCTGGGGAGCAAGAGGCGGCGCTGATACAGTCATCAATGTAACGGAGGAAGAGATGGGGTTTGGGGCCTGTGTAGGTGCGGAAGAGGGACTGTTCCACGTAACCTACAAAAAGGCAGGCATAGCTGGGGCCCATCCGGGTGCCCATGGCCACCCCCTTTGTCTGTAGGAAGTGGGAGGAATCGAAAGAGAAGTTGTTGAGGGTGAGGACGAGTTCGGCTAGGCGGATGAGGCTGTCGGTGGAGGGTGACTGGTCGGGCCTGCGGGACAGGAAGAAGCGGAGGGCCTTGAGGCCATCTGCATGCGGAATACAGGTGTATAGGGACTGGACGTCCATGGTGAAAATGAGGTGTTGGGGGCCAGGGAATTGGATGTTCTGGAGGAGGTGGAGCGCATGGGTGGTGTCACGGGTGTAGGTAGGGAGTTCCTGGACCAAAGGGGAGAAAATGGAGTCCAGATAGGTGGAGATGAGTTCGGTGGGGCAGGAACAGGCTGAGACAATGGGTCGACCAGGGCAGGCAGGTTTGTGGACCATACAATGTTGTGATGACAAGTGTAAGTCAGAGACTAGGAATCTTGCAGTGAGTAACTCACCTTCTGACTCCCCAGGACCTGTCCATCATCCACAATGCAGAGTCAGGAGTGCACCACACTTGCCTGGATAGGCACAATTCCAGTAACACTCAAGGACTTGACACCATCCAGGACAAAGCATCCAGCTTGATTGGCACCATATCTACAAGCATCCACTCCCTCCACCACTAACACTCAATAGTAGCAGCAGTGTGTTCAATCTACAAGGTGCACTGCAGAAATTCACCAAGGCTCTTTAGGCAGCACACTCTAAACTCCACAACCACTTCCATTGAAAAGGACTAGGGCAGCAGCTACATGGGAACACCAACACCTGCAAGTTCGCCTTCAAAACACTCACCATGCTGACTTGGAAATATATCATGTTCCTTCAGGATCATTGGGTCAAAGTCTTGGGGCTCCCTCCCTAATGGCATTGTACTGCCATCAAACTAACTGTAGCAGTTGAAGAAGGCGACTCACCATCATCTTCTCAAGGTCAACCACAGTGGGTAATAAATGCTGGCCCAACCAGTGACACTTATATCCCATGTGTGACCAGGAAGCAAATTAAAACATTCTTGAGTTCCTGTTACCAGTAATGTCAAAGAATTTACCATTCAAGTGACAGTTGTTTTCCAAAAACCAAAAGAACTGCAGATGCTGTAAATCAGAAACAAAAACAGAAGTTGCTGGAAAAGCTCAGCAGGTCTGGCAGCATCTGTGAAGTGAAATCTGAGTTAACGTTTCAGGTCCGGTGACTCTTCCTCAGGATTGGAAAGTTCTGAGGAAAGGTCGCCGGACCCAAGGTGTTATCTCTTGGATGAGGAACGTGAATGTATTGTAGGAAGTTTGCAGATGACACAAAAGTGGATGAGAAGACAAGTGGTGAGGATGTCGCAATGAATGTACAGAAGGATATAAACTGATTAAGTGAGTGGACAAAAACTTGGCAGATGGAATATAATGTGGGGAAATGTGAAGTTATGCACTTTGTCAGGAAGAATAGTTGGTTTTTTTTATAATGGAGAAAGGCTGAAGGAAGCCAAAACATAAAAGGTTAATTTTAGAGCTTGATTCCACCTGTTTTTATCCATCTACATACCCTGGTCCTGTTATGATGTAGGCTGCTTTTAGCACAGCCAACCCAGCCTCACCCACTCTCAGGTCCATTATCATAGAACATAGACTGCTTTCAGCACAGATTTTCCTATTCTCTCCTACTCTCAGCTCTCATTATCACTTGTTCAGCCTTCCTTCTGTCCTGGAGTACTAGAAATAATCCTATCATCTGCCTACCCCTTTCATATCTATCTCTCTCTCTCTGCTCCGTCTTCACCTATCTGCTAACCTCGCTACCCCCACCACTTTCTCCCCACAGATACTGCCAGACCTGCTGAGTTTTGCAATTTCCATCTTTGTCACAGCACAGAGGGATTTGGCAGCCCTTGTTCATAAATGTCAAAAAACTAGCATACCAGTTCAGCAGATAATAGGGAAAGCAAATGGAATGCTGGCTTTTACTTCAAAGGGAGTATAAAACTAGAGAAGTCTTGTTAAAACGTTACAAAACATTGCCTCGGCTTTTCTGAGTTGCTGAGCTTTTCCAGCAACTTCTGTTTGAGTTTACAAAGCATTAGTCAGACCACTGCCAGAATGGTTTTTGATCCCTTCTTAGGCAAAGATATATTGGCATTAGAGGCAATCCAGAGAAATTTCACTTGGCTAATCCCAGGTAGTTACAGACTGTTTAATGAGGACAGGTTGAGTCAGTTGTACCTGCGTTGACTGGAGTCCAGAAGAATGAGAGATGACCTTACCAAAACATATACAATTCATAGGAGACATGACAGGTTAGATGTAGAAAGGTTGTTTCCACTTGCTATGCCCAGAGGGAATAATTTCAGAAAAAGTGTTCACCCTCTTAAACCAGAGATGAGGAGAAATTTCTTCTCTCAGAAGGAAGTGAATTTATGGTTTTCTTTAGCACAGAAGACTGTAGAGGTAGGGTCATTAAGTATGTTCGAGGCTGGGATAGACAGACTTTTAATCAGTAAGGGAATCAATGATTATGGGGAAAAGGCTGAATTAATTTCAAAATGAATTTCTGCAGGGCACCTTGTAGGTCGTACATACCACTGTTAATGAGATCGTGGAGCGATTGGCTATTTTTGAATACGGAGCTTCTTGAGTGTTGTTGGAGCTACACACACCCCTGCACAGGAGGAGCAGTCCACATGTGCCTGACTTGTGTTTTGTAGCTCATAGCCAGGCTTTGGGGAGTCAGGAGGTTTTTTTTAGGATTCATTCACAGGGTGAGAACATTGCTGACTAGAGCAACATATATCATCTAACCCTAATATCCTGGATGGCACTTAAGTGTCAACCAGATTGCTGTGGGTTAGAGACCAAGTAAGGATGGCAGTTTCCTTCCCTCAGAGACATCATTAGACCAGATGGTATTTGCCATCAATTGATAATGGTTTTTGTGATCTTAATTCCAGATTTGAATTGGATTCAAATTCCAGTCAGTAAGTTACTCGCTGCTAAGAAAGTGGATCAGGTCCACTTAATTTGGCACCAGCAAAAAATGCTTGTAAAAATAAGTAAAGCCAAGTTGCTTTTCTATATCTTTCATCGACATTTTCAGGATTATTATAACATAGCTCTAAAGAAAGTGAGGCTTGAACCAGGATTTTCTTCATTCAAGTCTCACTAGTCCAAAGATGTGAGGGTTACGTGGATTGGCCATGCTAAATTGCCGCTACTTTCAAGGATCAGCAGGCTATATGGATTAGCAATGGGGAATGCATGATTGCAGGGATAGAGAGGTCCATCTGGGTGGGACACAGTTCAGAGGGTCGGTATAAACTTGATGGGCTGAATGGCCTGCTTCCACACTATGCGGACTCTATGATTCTAGCTCAGAGGTAGGGACATTACCACTGTATCAAAAATGATGATGTTTGGCCAAGTCTTTGATTTATTCAGGAAACAACAAAGACAAATTGATCAATTTAGTCAATGTGGATTCAGGAAATTATCTTACTAAATTGGTTTTTATTTTTTAATTACAGTCTTCATGGTCAAATAATGGACTTGGCACAAGCATTAACGACAGATAATTAATTTAAAACTCCACAAGAGCATAATTACATTTCCCCCATTGTGGATAGGTGAATAGTTTAATGGCTAGCTAATCACAATTTAGTGAAAGCTGACAACTACCACATACTTGTGTATACTTGCATTGCTGATCTCCACTCTGGGACGTGTTTTGTCAACGAGATCAATAATATGTGGGTCAAAGATTCCTGCTTTGACTGGGGGTTTCTGCAGCAATATTCTGCAGTGAGTTTATCATCTTTTAGTTAGTACAACAACAACTCCTTGTCCTCACCTACCATCCCACCAGCATCCACATCCAGAGGATCATTAGGCACCATTTCCACCACCATTGCTTCAAACTCCTGGCACTGAAACAGTGGAGGAGATCAGAGATAGACCATGGTCGGTTGTGAAAACAAGGTTGAGAATTTTAAAATTGATATTTTGACTTAAGTGGGAACGAGTGTAGCTCCACAAGCACAAGGATGATGGGTGAGTCGGTCTTTTCCCTAGAGTGGGGAATTTCAAAACTAAGAGGCATATTTTTAAATTAAGAGGCAAAAGATTTAAGAACGAAATGAGGGGCAATGTTTTTAAACACAGAGATTGGTTCATGTGTGGAATTATCTTCCCAATCCAGGTAGAGTTACATCACTGAAAAGGCATTTAGATAAGTACGTAAATAGGAAAGGTTTGGAGAGGTACGGGCCAACATTTAGGCAATGGCCTAGAGGCATTATCAGTGGACTGTTAATCCAGAGACCTGGATAACATTCTGGGGACATGGGTACGAATCCCATCATGGCAGATGGTGGAATTTGAATTTAATAAGATATCTGGAATTAAGAATCTAATGACGACTATGAACCCATTGCTGATTGCAGCGGGGATGAAAAGCCATCTGTTTCAAAAAGTGGGGTAGCACAGTAGTTCAGCAGTTGGCACTGTTGCCTCACAGTGCCAGGGACCCGGGTTTGATTCCACCCTCGGATGACTGTCTGTGTCTGCGTGGGCTTCCTCCGAGTGCTCAGGTTTTCTCCCAGTGTCCAAAGATGAGCATGCTAGGCGGGTTGGCCATGCTAAACTGCCCATGGTGCTCACGGATGTGTAGATGAGGTGGGTTGGGGGATGATTCTGGGTGAGTTGCTCTGAGGGTTGATGTGGACTTGTTGGGCTAAAGGCCTGTTTCTACACTGTAGGGATTCTATGAAATGCAGACAAGTGTGACTAGTTTGGTTTGGAAATATGGTCAGAGTGGATTTGTTGGACTGGAGCATCTGTTTCCATGCTGTATGACTCTATAACTTGGTGTGAATTAGCACACAAGCAGAATAGTTTTCAATTCCCTCAAGGTTTCAGAGAGTAGAATTTGTAAAGTCAATCAGCAGTCCATTGGAATAGGCAAGTTTAGATGTAACAAACGTATGCGAGATGGACTCATTAGCAGGTAAACTGAGGCAGGAGCAGAATTTGGTTGGTTTTATGGAGATGAAATAGTTTGTGCAAGTGTTGATGGAGATATTGGTTTAGAAATGTCTCCAAGGGCTCAATTTTTTCTCCCAAGTAAGTTTCTAATTCTGTAACCCCATCCGAGAAAAAGTGCCCTGAAATTAGATTATTGTTAATGGACAGACACAAAGTGATTGCTGACTGGAGATGGGCCCACCAACCTCAGAAGAATTTGGAAGTAGCCACAAGGGCTGCCAAATACAAACTCAGGCTGGTTAAAGGCCTGCCTTCATCCCAATTGAAAAAAAAAACAGTAAAATCAAAGATAACAAAGTGTGAAGCTGGATGAACACAGCAGGCCAAGCAGCATCTCAGGAGTACAAAAGCTGACATTTTGGGCCTAGGCCCTTCATCAGACAGTCTCTGATGAAGGGTCTAGGCCCAAAATGTCAGCTTTTGTGCTCCTGAGATGCTGCTTGGCCTGCTGTGTTCATCCAGCTTCACACTTTGTTATCTTGGATTCTCCAGCATTTGCAGTTCGCATTATCTCTGAGTAAAATCAAAGAAGTCTTCAAACCCATCACACCATACATACGCCCTTTGTTTTGACCATACCAACTTACATCACCCCCTGCCCCATGCAACTCTTATGGCTCCTCATATGTTTCACATCAACCTGTGCCCCATTACCTATTCTCCATTTCACCCTCAATATACACTAGTGCCCCTTACCATGGCCCTTCATGCCTACTTACAACCTTCTATTCATGGCCTTAATACTTTTCATGTCAGCCACTGCCTCCCACCCACTCTTATTGCTCTCATGGCCTCCTTATCAAGTCATGCCTCTTTACCCACTCCATATGGTCTCTCATACCTTCTGTATCAACCAATTTGTGCCACTCATCCAACATGCTGCCTTGCACCCTCCATTTTAATCATGGCCCTGGCTAATTCCCATAATCCTATTTAGCCCCATGCCAATTTGGTGCCAACTCACCCCAGACCATTCCCCCCACCCACCACCAATTGCCAACTCTTACAGTATTAACCAATACAGACATCAGACCCATGCTGAGATGAACTCACATGAAATTCTAAACATCTACTGCAGCCTTTACTGGGCTAATAGAAACTCTCATCAACAAGAGCTCAATAATACCATGAAATTGCTTTAAATATTTAATCTTGTTCAAATAAACATTTCCTTCAAATACTTAACATCCTACAAAATGAAAATTTCTTTCAAGAACATAATTCATGATAAAAAAAAAGTGCATCCACATCAAGGACCCTAAATGCCTCTAAAATTCTCCAAGCTGTCAATTAACTTGTGGAATTATTGGCTCCCCATTGTGATAATGATAGGCTGTGGAAGCAGTGAAGTGGCACTAATCCTATAATGATAACCTCAGGCTTACATCAACAAACGTATCTTAAATTACATGCATGAGTTTTCTTCACCTGCAGGTTGGTTGGTTCTTGTCAAAATTTAAAGTGTAGGAGATTTACAAACAAGCGTCAGCCTAGCGGTTCCAAAGACATTGTCACTTCTAAATAGGTTCTTGTCAACACTTAACAACATGACCTTTCCTAAATACGCAACACATCCAAACATTTGCCTTACCTCCAACTTTACAAATAGGGTCCAAGTCATTGAGTATTCTGTCTTAGTCTCAGATTGATGACAGAGAAAGTGATGGAGTTAATGGCAAATGAACTGCACTTGAAACTGAAGACACTGGCTTTGACTTCCTATTTGACAGTGTATCTTTGTTTCTCTCTCTATCTTTCATTTACTCACCTTCAAATGCATGTGGCATGGAAGTCAACTTAGGTGTGGATAAAGGAACCATTTTAGCACACACCAGTGGTTTCACTAATACCATCTAACATCAGCTACTACAATATTGAATAAACTGTTGCTTACTGTGTAACATTTCATCACAGAATCGAAGTCACCCATTGTAGCAAAAAATGTGATGATTACCTAATCTGTACGTTTAGAACTGAACCACATACAATGTACAAATCCCTGTTTTAATTACCTTTTTTCATTAATTTCAACATTTATCTTGTGTCTTTTTATTCTTTGCATGCTCCTTTCTTGGGTGGAGATATTGATTAATTGTATTAAAAATGCCTCTGTATCCATAAGTGTGATCCAAATGTTTCTTGGTAAACCATTCCAATTCGCTGCCTACCATTCTCTCTGTATCCTGAAATGTCATTTTCTACAAGAAGAATTTCATATTTCTATTGAATGGACTCGTTGAGATGTTTTATCTTACATTTTACAGTCTTTTCAAGCACTTTAGAAAAGCCTGCTTGTCACCGAAGTCATTAATCATATTAACCTCCATCCTTCATGATTATCGACATGCTATTATTTCCAACACTTACCTTCGCTCTGTTTGTTCAGTCCAATCTCAACAGTCGACTCACCATTTATCTGTTTTTCTGTAGACTGTGGGATGAAGCCACCCTCTAAGACTTCAGCACATAACCTAGTTTGATACTGCAAATGCCATCTCTATGATCAGGTCTAGTAGCGTGTTCAGGTTGATGCGTGAAATTCCATGGTGCTACAAGCCTATTAGCTGAAATGTACCATTGGGCAAATCACTGATCTATCAATAAGTAGATTATAGGAGGGCATTTAAAAAATCTTAATACAATGAGGCAGAGTAAACGGGTTTGTGAAAGTAAAATTGTGTTTGACTAATTTGGTAGAGTTCTTTGAGGATGTAAGAAGCAAGGTAGATGGAGGGGAACCCATAGATAGTATGTACTTATAAAAGATATTTGATAAGATCTCGTCACAAGTTATACAAAAAGTAAGAGCTCATGGAATATGATGTTCAACTCATCAATCATCAGTTCTGCCGTGCCACACTGCAAAACCGTTATGACCTCCACAGAAGACAGACACAGGATATGACCAATAGGATACCCTACATCATCCAGTACATCCCAGGAGTGGAGAAATTAAATCATGTTCTTCATAGCCTTCAACATACTTGCGATGATGATGACCACCTCACCAATATCTTCCCCATGCCTCTACTTCTCGCCTTCAAACAACATCAAACCTTAAACAGGCCATTGTTTGCAGCGAACTGCCCAGCCTTCAGGACGACAGCGGTCACAACACCACACAACCCAGCCATGGCAACGCCTGTAAGACATGTCAGATGATCGACATGGAACATCTACTACGTACAGGGCAGATGCTCATGTGACTCAGCCAACGTTGTCCATCACATACACTGCAGGTAAGGATGCCCCGAGGCATGGTACATTGGTGAAACGATGCAGATGCTACAACATTGAACGAATCGACACCATGCAACAATTGCCATACAGGAATGTTCTCTTCCAGTCAGGAAACACTTCAGTGGTCAAGGACATTTGGCCTTGGATCTGTGGGTACATGTCCTCTATGGCAGACTTGGGATACACTTGGTCAGCTTAGGTTTGTTCAATATATTCGCATCAGTTCTATGACCCTTTGATCTTTTGCTTATAAATTCTGTGCCTGATGCCACCTCTCTCACTGATACCTGAAGGAGGAGTGAGACTCTGAAAGTTTGTGTTTTCAAATAAACCTGTTGGACTATAACCAGGTGTCATGGGATTTTTGATATTAGCATGAACACAGAATTGGTTAGCTAACAGACAGCAGAGTAGGGAAAATGGGACATTCTTGGATTGGTAAACTGTAACTACTGAATCACAATGAGAACCAGCTCTGACCTCAATGATTACAATCTATATTAAGGACTTGGTGAAAGGGCAGATCACTAAATTTGCTGATGACACAAAAAGATGGATAGGGAAGCAGATTGTGAAGAGGGACATCAGGAGCTTGTATACAGTTATGGTTCCTTTAGTTTAGAAGAATGAGAATCTTATTAAAATATAAGGACTTAAGGGGACTTGACTAGGTGAATGTCAGGAGGATGTTTCCTCTTGTGGGCGAGACGAGAACAAGGGGACACCGTTTAAAATGTATCCCATTTCTGATGAAGAAGTAGATTAGATTAGATTCCCTACAGTGCAGAAACAGGCCCTTTGGCCCAACAAGTCCACACCGCCCCTTGAAGCATCCCATCCAGACCCATTCCCCATAACCCACACACCCCTGAACACTACGGGCAAGTTAGCATGGCCAATCCACCTAGCCTGCACACCTCTGGACTGTGGGAGGAAACTGGAGCACCCGGAGGAAACCCACGCAGAAACGGGGAGAATGTGCAAACTCCACACAGACAGTCACCCGAGGCTGTTGCTGAACCCAGGTCCCTGGTTCTATGAGGCTGCAGTGCTAACCGCTGAGCCACCGTGCTTTCGCTGAGATGGTTGTTAGCTTGCGGAATCTTCTTCCTCAAAGAGCACTGAAGGCAGGGTTTATTAAGATCGAGTTAGACAGATGTTTGATTAGTAAGGGAAGTAAAGATTATAGGGACTAGACAGGAAAGTAAATATGAGGACACAATCAGTACTACCATAATTTTACTAAATATCAGAATAGACTCAAGGATGAAATGTCCTATGTCTGCTCCTAATGTGTATGCTTGTTTTTATTCAAAAACGCTAAACAGCATTTTTATAATGTTCTGTCTAACAGTTCTTCCTCAACAAAAACCTCCGAGACAGGTCACTCAGTTTATTTGCCATTGGTGGCATTCTACAATGTGCAAACTGACTGCTACAACTGGCTATGTAACAATTCTGAACGCGCTTCCTCTCTCTTTCCTCCTTCCTTCCTCACATCATGCTTTTCTTGTTACTTCCCTTTCCATCAATCATTCTCTGAAGAATGGCCCTCCTCTGATGTATTAATCTGTTACTTCCATTAAAGATTCTGTTGAACTTAATGTTTAAATACAGCAATTTTATGCTTTTATGTTAGTACTTTAATCTTTTTTATTTTTTCAGATTCTTGACAGTTTAATCAGTACCACTGGTTCTAAAGTCTGAAATTTGCACTGCATTGACATGTAAATTGGTACAGTTATGATGATAAGAATAAATGTGCTTTGAATTGTCACTCCAATACATAAAACTGTACATTATAAGTTTTACTTCATTGTCTAGACACTGAGCATTAATAAAGGAAGAGTTTAGACACTTCTATAAAACATAATACAACCAGATTCAAAGTTTTTTACATTCCCACCAAGACCATTGGTAGATCTTGACCATTTTCAGTTCAAATGTTGCCCAGATTTTCCACCACCATTTCTACTTGCTTTCGTGCACTTTTCATGTATGCCACTAACTTTGTTGCTCATTCCCTGTTTAAGGTTCATGAGTGTTTGACAACTATTACGTTACAATGTATGAATTACCGGATTGAGTTTATTTTGAGCCATTTGCTTTGCTGAAATTGCAAAGCTACCAAGCGCAGAACGAGAAGTTGCCAAATTTCCTATTTCAATTAGTTCTTGGATAGGATCGATCTCAAAGGCAGAATCTTCCGCCCTTAGGATATGGTCGCCCTACTATAGGAAAGATGTGGAGGCTTTGGAGAGGAGAGGTTGACTGAGCTCGGACTTTTCTCACTAGAGAGAAGGAGGAAGAGAGGTGGCCTGATCGAGGTGTACAAGGTAACAAGAGGCATGGATAGAGTTGATAGCCAGAGACTTTTACCCAGGGCAGGATTGACTGCCACGAAGGGTCATAGTTTTAAGGTGTTAGGAGGAGGGTATAGAGGAGACGTCAGAGGGACGTTCTTCACCCAGAGAGTTGTGAGCGCATGGAATACTTTGCCAGTGGTAGTCGTGGAAGCAGAGTCATTAGTGACATTTAAGCGACTGCTGGACATGCACATGGACAGCAGTGAATTGAGGGGAACGTAGGTTCGGTTATTTTATTTTTGGATTAGGATTAATCCACGGCACAACATTGTGGGCCGAAGGGCCTGTACTGTGCTGTACTTTTCTATGTTCTCTGTTCTATGGATGTGAATCTGAACCACTTCCTGTTCTGGTTGTTAAGGTGATTACCCCATGAGTTCTTCCCAGAGAAAGACAGTTAAGATAATGAAATGTGAGGCTGGATGAACACAGCAGGCCCAGCAGCATCTCAGGAGCACAAAAGATGACATTTCGTGCCTAGACCCTTCATCAGAGAGGGGGATGGGGTGAGGGTTCTGGAATAAATAGGGAGAGAGGGGGAGGCGGACCGAAGATGGAGAGAAAAGAAGATAGGTGGAGAGGAGAGTATAGGTGGGGAGGTAGGGAGGGGATAGGTCAGTCCAGGGAAGACAGACAGGTCAAGGAGGTGGGATGAGGTTAGTAGGTAGGAGAAGATGGAGGTGCGGCTTGGGGTGGGAGGAAGGGATGGGTGAGAGGAAGAACAGGTTAGGGAGGCAGAGACAGGCTGGACTGGTTTTGGGATGCAGTGGGTGGAGGGGAAGAGCTGGGCTGGTTGTGTGGTGCAGTGGGGGGAGGGGACGAACTGGGCTGGTTTTGGGATGCGGTGGGGGAAGGGGAGATTTTGAAGCTGGTGAAGTCCACATTGATACCATTGGGCTGCAGGTTTCCCAAGCGAAATATGAGTTGCTGTTCCTGCAACCTTCGGGTGGCATCATTGTGGCACTGCAGGAGGCCCATGATGGACATGTCATCTAAAGAATGGGAGGGGGAGTGGAAATGGTTTGCGACTGGGAGGTGCAGTTGTTTATTGCGAACCGAGCGGAGGTGTTCTGCAAAGCGGTCCCCAAGCCTCCGCTTGGTTTCCCCAATGTAGAGGAAGCCTCACCGGGTACAGTGGATGCAGTATACCACATTGGCAGATGTGCAAGTGAACCTCTGCTTAATATGGCAAGTCATCTTGGGGCCTGGGATAGGGGTGAGGGAGGTGGTGTGGGGGCAAGTGTAGCATTTCCTGCGGTTGCAGGGGAAGGTGCCGGGAGTGGTGGGGTTGCAGGGTAGTGTGGAGCGAACAAGGGAGTCACGGAGAGAGTGGTCTCTCCAGAAAGCAGACGGGGTGGGGATGGAAAAATGTCTTGACCACATCACCAAGACAGTTAAGATGTTGCCTCCAGGTCTGCCCTCCCATTATGAATGGTGAGCAATTCTGAAAGAGGTACATCCAACTCTATGGCCTATAGCCTTAGACTACAACAAACCCACCACCAGAGAGGGCCACAATTATTGTCGAAGGCAAGTCATTGGGTGCACTCTGAGTGATTAGAATTTAATAAAATTAAAGTTAGGCCCACTCCAGCAGAAGACAAGCCTCTCAACAGACTGACTGATGCCAACAGCTATGAAAATATGTGACATTCCTCTTAGTTCCACATCCACACCTACCCATCCAACCTCCGTGCAATACTGCAAGATAAACATTGGGCCTCCATCTTGATTTCTCTTTAAGTTAAAAGAAAATGTAAGTTGGTCGTTCTGATGGCCAGGGACAACATTTTTGACATGCCTGAAGATCACATAGCAGAACCTGACAGCACCAATGTGTAAATGGAGCTTTCAAAGCATCATTGGTGAAGTGATTAAAAAACCGAAGAGGTTGGGTACCTTGCTTTGCCTAGCTCTGTCCAAATGGGAACAGGCCCCTTCCTCCTAAAAGAACTAAATAAGTATATTATCGCCAAAACCTTCCCCATTATACAGAGATTTGAGTTACAAGTCACAATGAACAGACAGAGTCCTTGCAACAATTATATTTTGGCAGAGATGATATCTGATTTGTAGTAGTCACCAAGAAAACTAGATACTGGCTCTTGTTCAGTCATGCGACCCTTGTGCTCAGGAAGATAGTGATGTGAGGCAAAGTTAGAGCATCCAAAGTTGAGCACTCCTTGCAGTATTAAATGAGTCTCAAGAAGTCCCACAGCACTTTACGGTCAAATAAATTTTAAATTGCTTTGAAGAGTAGTCACAATTTGTCTTTCTCTGATGACAGAGCAGCCCTATGGCCCTCTGGGAGTATGGTGACTTTATTGTTAGCTTTATTGTGTCGTGAGGAAACATGGCAGACATATTGCACACACACAACAATGTCAGAGGAAAACTATTGAGAGAAATGACTCGACAACTTGCGTTTCGTGATACAGGTTCGAGGTAAAATGTTGGCAACAACTTCAGAATAACTATCCTGTTTTTTCTTATACAGTGCCAAGTGATCTTAAAGAATTGGACAAAGCCTTACATTCAATGATGTCATCTCTCATGATGCAGTACCATACTTTCAATGTCAGTATTAGCTTGTGTGCTCAAATCACTGGAAGGTGAATCCAAATCTTTTGGATTCATCGATTATGTTACCATCTTGACGATGACAAAATTAAATCCACAATATAAGAAATCTTTTCAAAAACGGAGCATTATGGTATCTGAAAGATTTGTGAGTAACTCAGAGTTCCCATGTTGGAGTACTAATATGCAGACGAGTGAATTGCAGTTTAGTATATAACACAGGGACAACAAGCAGCAAACCCATTGCCTTATCAGAATGAAAATAAAGAGAACATTTCAAAACAAAATGCCTCTGCTGACGACAACATCCATAAGCTTGCAGTTTGTGAATAAAAAGTATGAGTGGTCAGCCAATGGCAAGTAGAAGGAACAGGCCGAAGATTTGCATTAAGCTTGTTTTTTGTAAATGAATCAATGACAGGTTTGTGAGAAGAGGTCACTATGAGGATAAAACTTTCAGGCTTGGACTGTGGGAGGCAAAAGCATTCTGCCACAATAGTTTTTGTGAAGTAGCTAAGTACATCTTTATTTCAGAACTCATCCAAAATATGCAGGGAATATGCCAAAATAGCTCACATTTTAATCCTTGTTATAATTTGGCATCATCAATCTTGCTTATTGTCCTGTTGTTTTACATCATCATTACACTATAAAGAAAGCCTTACATTTATATAGTTCCTTTAACTCATAGAATTCATACCATGCAGAAAGAGGTCATTCAGCCCATCAAGGCTGCACTGACCCTCCAAAGAATATTCCAACTAAATCTAGCCACCCACTCTATCTGCGTAATGCTGCATCTCCCATGGCTAATCCACCTACCCTGCACATTTTTGGACTACGGGAGGAAACCAGAGCACCCGAAGGAAATCCATGCAGATGCAGGGAGAATGTGCAAACTCCACGCAGACAGTTGCCCAAGAGTGGAATCAAACGCAGGTCTCTGTTGCCATGAGGCAGGCAGATGTTGCAAAGGATTTAACAACAAATATTTTTAAAGTATAGTAATTTAGAAAGTGTTGAAAGCCAATTTGCAAACAACAAATCCCCACAAACACCACTGAAATAAGTTGCGGGATTATCTGTTTTAAGTATTGATTGAGGGACAAAAGTTGGCTAAGATGCTGCGGTAAACAAATTTATTCTTCTTTGAATTGATCTGCAAGGTCTTCACATCCACCCGAGAGGCAGATAGGACTTGGGCTTAACATCTCATCCAAACATCAGCACCTATGACATTACAACTGAGAATATGTGCTGAAATTTTATTGCAGAATTCCTATCCTTTTCTTACTTTTGTATAATTTGACAATTTTTCTGTGACTGCATTCTGTCTAAAACCAGACGGCCTCTTAATATAAAATGTTCAGTGTAAATAAAATACTTGAAGAAACTAATTCAAAGAATGTCAATCAAAATGTACATCTCTAAATGACTTGAGATGGAACTGAGAATTTTTGGTTATTAGTTCAATTAGAAAGTTAACGTACCTTTTGCTCCTAACAGTCAGAGCGACAGATCAAAAATAAGTTAAAAATAAACAAGGAACTGTAGATGCTGGAAATCTGAAATAAAAACAGAAAGTGTTAGTATAGGGTGGTTTTCCATGTTCTTTACCCACACCCACACTCCAGGACGTATGCTCTCCTGGGCTGCTTTCAATCATAGGCAGGCTATTTTCACCCACTGATCCCCATTAGTATATTTTCTTTCTCCCTGGCTTGCCATTATCCATTCCTTCCAGCCAACTGCTGTTCTCTCTCTCTCTGGGCTCCATCTCCATCTGTTTTTCATGTCCTCCATCTCCTGCTCCCCACAGCATCTCAAGTTTTCAGTACAAATACCACCATTTCCGAGCCACAATCAGTTCCAAACAAGAGTCACTGGACCCAAAACGTTGACTCTGTCTTCCCTCCACAAATGCTGCCAGACCTGCAGAGGGTGTCCAGCAATTTCTGATTTTGTTTCAACATTAAATAATGTGAATAATGTGCAGTAAAAGTGCATATATTCCAACAGTGAGTCCTATGGAGATCGCACAGCGTCTTCAAAATAGATGATTAGTGAACTGGTCCACAACACCACATATCTACTTCTACTGGAACAAAAGTCAATAACTTTTGAAAAGTCATTGACATGAAATATTAATTATATTGCTCAGTTGCTGCTTGACATGCTGAATACTTATAGTATTTTCAATCTGCAGATTAACTTTGAACTTCCTTCAAATGATTGAAAATTCTCAATGTGTGAAGTGTTCAGGATAAGTTGTTCAGTGAAGGGAGGCTATATAAGCTGCGACCAGGTTTTGAAAGTTCTTTGGTTTCCTCATCCCCCTTCAATGAAGAAGGCTGAATGGCTATCTATGAGACCTATGGTTTTGAATCTCTCACTCCCCATTAACACTGATCAACATTGCCATACCTAACAGTTGTAAGTAACTCAACCGCGTAGAGTAAAGCTTTTTGTACTAGTATTGTACATTCCTCAGTTTGCTGTATATTTTACGTGCCTGATTTTTCTAAGAGCAATGCAGAGATAAGACTAACAATTCATTGTTGAACACTTAGAATGTTAACTTAATTAATCTTAGCATAGGTCCTGACATCTGTCTGTGATGGGGTATCAGGTGAGCTGACATAGAGTATATGGGCAAACAGTGTTGGGGGTACACATGGTTTGGCATTTAACTGTGTCTGTTCTGCTTGCTGCCCACAGTACTGCTATGGCCTGAGTATACAATGCAATTTCATAAACAATTCCCTCAACATCTGTTGCAATAAGGCTGTTTACTGGTGCACTGCAGAGCATATCCACTAACCTCAGTAGCAACACATATTTCATCTCACAGGAAAACCTCATACTATGGTTGCAGTGACACAGTAGCTCAGTCATAAGCATTGTTGCCTCATGGTATTACAAACCTGGGTTTGATTCCAGCCTTGGGCATCTGTCTGTGCAGAGTTTGTTCTGGTTTCCTCTCACAGCGCAAAGATGTGCAGGTTAGGTGGATTGGCCATGCTAAATTGCTCATAGTGTCCAGGGATATGCAGGCTAGATGGGTTAGCCATGGGAAATGCAGATTTTTAGGGTAGGAAGGTGTGTCTGGGTGGGATGCTCTTCAGAGGGTTGGTGTGGACCCGATGGGCTGAATGACCTACTTCCATACCAAATTCTATGATTCATAAGACAGAGTTGGGATCTTTGTGCCCATGGAGACATTCCTACTCACTTTCTCATCTAACAGGGTGACGAAGAGAGTGGTGTGTCTCCATGAGTAGTTTCGGGCCAAGACCTCTGACACATTTATCTCACCAAGAAAGCTGCCTGCTCTATAACTGTCCAATGTGGCTCCAATGCCCTGGAGGCATAACACACAAGTTTCCAATACCAGTGATAATGGTAACTGCAGATACTGAAGAATCCAAGATAACAAAGTGTGGAGCTGGATGAACACAGCAGGCCAAGCAGCATCTTAGGAGCACAAAAGCTGATGTTTTGGGCCTAGACCCTTCATTAGAGAGGGGGATGGGGTGAGGGTTCTGGAATAAATAGGGAGAGGGGGGAGGCAGACCGAAGATAGAGAGAAAAGATAGGTGGAGAGGAGAGGAAAGTATAGGTGAGGAGGTAGGGAGGGGAAAGGTCAGTCCAGGGAAGACGGACAGGTCAAGGAGGCGGGATGAGGTAGTAGGTAGGAAATGGAGGTGTGGCTTGAGGTTGGAGGAAGGGATGGGTGAGAAGAAGAACAGGTTAGGGAAGCGGAGACAGGCTAGGCTGGTTTTGGGATGCAGTGGGGGGAGGGGACGAGCTGGGCTGGTTTTGTGATGCAGTGGGGGGAGGGGAAGAACTGGGCTGGTTTTGGGATGCAGCTGGGGAAGGGGAGAGTTTGAAGCTTGTGAAGTCCACATTGATACCATTGGGCTGGAGGGTTCCCAAGCGGAATATGATTTGCTGTTCCTGCAACCTTCGGGTGGCATCATTGTGGCACTGCAGGAGGCCCATGATGGACAATTCACCTAAAGAATGGGACAGGGAGTGGAAATGGTTCGCGAGTGGGCGGTGCAGTTGTTTATTGTCAACCGAGCAGACGTGTTCCGCAAAGCATCCCCAAGCCTCCGCTTGGTTTCCCCAATGTAGAGGAAGCCACACCGGGGACTCCCACAGCTACCTAGAATACAGCTCATTCCACCCACCCTCCTGCAAAAATTCCATCCCCTATTCCCAATTTCTCCGCCTCCGCCGCATTCTGCTCCCAGGATGAGGAATTCCACTCCCGCACATCCCAAATGTCCACGTCATTCAAGGCCCGCAACATCCCCCCCGCAGTGTTCGAGAACGCCCTTGACCGCGTCTCCCGCATTTCCCGCAACACATCCCTTACACCCCGCCTCGGCCACAACCGCCCCAAGAGGATCCCCCTTGTTCTCACAGACCACCCTACCAACATCCGGAGACAACGCATCATCCTCCGACACTTCCGCTATCTACAATCCGACTCCACAACCCAAGCCATTTTTCCATCCCCACCCTTGTCTGCCTTCCGGAGAGGCCACTCTCTGCGACTCGCTTGTCGGCTCCACACTGCCCTCCAACCCCACCACACCCGGCACCTTCCCCTGCAACCGCAGGAAGTGCTACACTTGCCCCCACACCTCCTCCCTAACCCACATCCCAGGCCCCAAGATGACTTTCCACATTAAGCAGAGGTTCACCTGCACATCTGCCAATGTGGTATACTGTATCCCTTATACCCGGTGTGGATTCCTCTACATTGGGGAAACCAAGCGGAGGCTTGGGGACCGCTTTGCAGAACACCTCCGCTCGGTTTGCAATAAACAACTGCACCTTCCAGTCGCGAACCATGTTAACTCACCCTCCCATTCCTCAGACAACATGTCCATCATGGGCCTCCTGCAGTGCCACAATGATGCTACCCAAAGGTTGCAAGAGCAGCAACTCATATTCCGCTTGGGAACCCTGCAGCCCAATGGTATCAATGTGGACTTCACAAGCTTCAAAATCTCCCCTCCCCCCACTGCATCACAAAACCAACTCAGCTTGTCCCCTCCCCCCACTGCATCCCAAAACCAGCCTAGCCTGTCTCCTTTTCCTTAACCTGTTCTTCCTCTCACCCATCCCTTCCTCCCATCTCAAGCCACACCTCCATTTCCTACCTATACCTCAAACCGCCTCCTTGACCTGTCCGTCTTTCCCGGACTGACCTACCCCCTCCCTACCTATACTCTCCTCTCCACCTATCTTCTTTTCTCTCCATCTTCGGTCCGCCTCCCCCTCTCTCCTTATTTATTCCAGAACCCTCTCCCCATCCCCCTCTCTGATGAAGGGTCTAGGCCCGAAACGTCAGATGATTTTGTGCTCCTGAGATGCTGCTTGGCATGCTGTGTTCATCCAGCTTCACACTTTGTTACCTAAGTTTCTAATACCAATCTAATTGTTCCTGAAAGAACACAATTCCAATATTTGTATCCCAGCTACCTGTAGCCACGATGATTGGAAAGGTTGGATTGTGGCAGACTAGGACATGTGCCAATTTAAGCCTGTCCTTGGTCTTTTTGAAAGTCATTTCCTGATATGAGTTCCTTAGGAGTTACCTCAAGGGATCACTCACAGCTGCTAAGAGAGGGAAGAACATTGCCAATGGTTTGCCCATATCTAAAATTTCATTGTGGGAAACTCTTTAACAACCTTTGTTTTCTGTAGTTCACACATTATTCCATCTTTGTTAAAAAATGTAAAAAGAAGCAAACAGATTCCATAGAAAATTGTACCTGTCATTGAGGGCAAGGCATTCCGCCTTTAGGTGTTTGCAAACTGCATGGATCCTCCATTCACATTCCTCAACTGTGTCCTCATATATCAATGTGTCATCAATATGGAATATGACACTGTCCAACTATTGCAGTCTGTTGAAGTAAAATGTCTGAATGCAGTTAGAAATATAGCTAGCAATCGCAATTGCTTGTCTAACACACCTTGCAGGACCATAACTTTGGCAACATCACATTACATGTTCAGGAAAACCCTAACACAAAAAAAAACTAAAGGGGATGTCATGTCATAGAATTGAATTATACAACCCGCATAGACCTAGGGAGATCATCTTCAATAACTATTGCCATGATGAGTTTACAAAAACTGCTTTAAAAAAATTGCCATGATATACTGTGAAAGGCAGACAGGCATTGTAACCCGAGGTAGGACTACTGCCAAAGAAATGCTGGAAAGTCATTTAGTTATATATATAGTACTTTTAATACTCCCAGAGGATTGAGGAGTCAATGCCATCAGCAGATGCCTTCCGCATACCTGTATGGTCCCCCTTCAAATACTTCCAACTATTTTAATTGCAACTTTGTTGTAATCATGGAATTCAAACAAGAAATTGACAAGTTGATTACGGCTGCTGGTGACAGAAGAGTCACTTCCAACCATTCAGTATTTCCCAGTAAAATCTAAGAGTCTATAAGCACCATCATTAAATTCTAGCTGGAAGACATTGTATGAAGAACTGTTCGAATCAAGGGTTCCAGTCATTTTCAGGCATCTAATAAAGCCATGGTCTCCACAAAGATCAATAATAGGCCTGTTTTCATCACAGATTCTTCAGTCTCTGCCTGGTGTTTATATGCTGACACGAAGCTTCCCATTCTTTTTAGCTGTCATATGCTTCCATTGGCAGCCTTCAGAACAATCCTTTTCCTATGCCACTCAATTTCAAAGTAGCAGTTGCCAATTTTTGGGGAAGCAATACGCTGTACCTGTCGATTGGCAGAAGGAGTTTGCACATTCTCCCTGTGTCTGTGTGGGTTTCCTCCGGCTGCTCCGGTTTCCGCCCACAGTCCAAAGATGTTTGGGTTAGGTGGATTGGTCATACTAAATTTCCCATGCTGTCCAGGGATGTGCGGGCTAGGGGGGTTAGCCAAGGGAAATGCAGTGGTACAGGGAAAAGGTAAAGAGGTGCGTCTGGGTGGATTGATCTTCAACGGCCTGCTTCCACACTGTAGGGATTTTATGATTCTATGATGATTCTATGACCCATTGTTGGAACTGAGTTTCTTGAAAGCTCCACTTTCAGACAATTTGGGCTAAACTCTTGTCTAATATTGACAAAGGTTGATTTCTTTTGGTACCACCGTATGGAGCTGTATGACGTCAATACAAATCTGGGTAGACTTAATGGGTTTGGATATGGTAAGCAAGCCTGAACATCACTTTGTTGGTTTCTTCACAAGGAACATCCTACCCATTCTGGTTATCTTCTCAAGTTGCTTCCTGGGTTGTTTCATTCAGGGAAGCAAAGTGTAGAGACATAATTATTTGGTTTTAACTGAAGCTGTACTGTTGTTGATTCTCTCAAATATACAAAGCTTTGTTTCTACTCTAGTTAGTACATCTACATTTGCTAAAGAAATTTTTCTCAAACACATTTAACACATTCCTCACCATGCAAGCCCTTAACATTATGGCATTCCCAGTCTATGTTTGGACAGTTAAAATGTCCTACAATTACAACCCTATTATTCGTACACATATCTGAGATCTCCCTACACATTTGTTCCTCAATTTCCCTTGGACTTTTGCGGGGAGGGGGGCTATAGTACAATCCCATCAAGGTGATCATCCCCTTACTAGTTCTGAGTTCCAATCCTATAACTTCACTGGACAATCCCTCAGAAATATCCTAATTCTAGCATTAATGTTTTTCTTCATCAAACCTGCCAGCCAGTTGCCACTACCCACTTCTCTTGCCTCCATTTCTATTCTTCCTAGGCCATCTGTACCCCAGAACATTGAGCTGTCTGGCCTGTCCCTCCCTCAGCCATGTTTCTGTAACAACTGTGATATCCCAGTTCTATGTTCCCATACATTCCCTGAGTTCATCTGCCTTACCTGTAAGGCCCCTTGCATCGAATAAAATGCAGTTTAATTCTTCAGAGTTACCTTGTTCTCTTGACTTGTTCTTGCCTGCCTTTTCTAATTAACTTGCTGTTTTTAATTCAGAACCATCTCCACCTGTCTTTCTATTCTCATTACTACTTAGGACACCCCCAACCCACCTCCTTACTAGTTTAGAGGCTCCCAAATAGCACTAGCCTGTTGATGAATTTCATCACAAGTTACAGGATATTGGTCTCCTTCCAGGTTAGGTGAAACCTGTCCCTTTTGAACAGATCCATTCTGCGCCAGGAGAGATCCCAATGATCCAAAAATCTGAATTCTTGGCTCCTCCAACAACTTCTCAGCCATTGATTTATCTGCCCTATCTTCTTATTCCTACACTCACTAGCACATGGCACTGGGAATAATACAGAGATGACTACCTTGGAAGTTCTGCTCTATAATCCTCTATCTAGCTTTCTATATTCACTCTGCAAAGCCTCAACCCTTTTCCTAATTATGTTGTTCTTACCAATGTTTACAACACCTTCCAGTTTCTCACTCTGCCCTTTGACAATCTGCTACAACTGCTTTGAAATGTCCTTGACCCTGGCACCAGGGAGGTAACACACCATACTGAATTCATGTTAACAGCCACAGATTCTCCTGCCTGACCCCTGACAGGACAGTCCCCAATAACAATTGTCTTTTTGAATCTTGAAAAACTCCGCTTAAAATCAGTTTCATTCTTGGTGTCTAAGATCTGTCTGCCATTTCTATTTTCCCCTGACAGACTACCCCCCCAAACAGTATTCAAAACAATATATCTGCTTGAGACAGGAATAGACACTGGAGAATCCTGAACTACTTTCCTACCTTTCCGGAACAGACACCCATCTATCTCACTGAACCTATGGTGAGACTATGCGTCTCAATCTGCTAACTATGAAACTCTGCCTCCTGCATGCTCCTCAGTAACTCAAACTACCTCTCCAGCCAATCTAAATAGTCTGATTTAAGACAGATCAAAAAACACCTCCTGCAGACTTAGTCTCCAGGGACAGTAGGATAGTTCCTTAATCTCTCACATCTGCCATGAGGAACACACCACCCCTGTGACCACCATTTTCACCGCTTGAAATTTGCCCCTGTAAATTTGCCTAAAAAGACCCACACTTTTCTCAAATCTAGTATTTATAGACTGATCACTGCTGACACACTTTACTAGGAGAACTTACAATCTACCTTCTATACTTTTCATGGTGTAGAAAAAACAATACTCCCCGTACCTTACCCATAGCTTTTAATTTTAAGCATGCAAATGAGAGAAGAAGAATTTTAAATGTTAAAAATCTAGCATTTAGCTGAAACTCCCAACAAACGAAAACAGCTTCATCATCAAATCCTCTCATCAGTCAGCTCTCGAATCTCTGGATTTGAGTAAAGGAATACCAATCCCGAATCCCATCGTTATTTAAACTGTTAATATTGTACCCTCAACAAACAATTGGAAAGGTCAATCTTCCAAGTTCTATGTAAACAACAAAAAAATATCTCTCTCCACAGTCTTTGATACCTTGACAAACAAATGGACAGGCTTCTCTCACAAACTCCGTGTCATCCAATCTCTCTTTCTTCGCAATTTGTTTTTTGACTATGAAAGTTCTAAACGTAATTTTAATGGAAAATTTTCTGCTTCTGCTCTAGGAAAACCAGAGGGAAATCAGAAGAAAAATCTCCAACTCAGGGGTGCCGCATTACTCCACTTCCATTTTTTTAAGGTAGTGTTTCAGGTATTTGGGAAGTTTGAGTGCTCTTTCTGACATATCAGCTTTTCCCCTGCATCCTCCTGACAAACGTCTCAATATGCTCTGGTGCAATCCTAAATGAGACTTCTCTCACAAACATTAGGCTAGCGTGAGACATTGGGGAGGCTTTGAGGACCTAAACTGTTCTGTTGTCCTCCTGGGAATCTCGTGCCATCTTTGAATTCCATGTAGAGAGCAGTTGCTTCGAATGCCTGGTGTCAGGAATATACAACATGTCAGTAATTGTATACAGTTAAACAAACATAGGCAGTAGTTTGTTTTCCTGGCCATTTTCCTTGAATATGTAGGCTTGTCACCTTGAAGTCTCTCTTCCTCCACCAACAATGGACTGCTTTATTTTTAAAAGTGAGGCTATTTGAATTGTTTGTGACAATTTTCAGTTCACAGAAATACATTTTTGTGATAATTTCAGGATGCAGCGTCTCAGGGTTTTTGCCTTGTTCCCATTCATTCTGTTTTATCCATGAAATCGCTATTCACTGATCGCCAGTCCTTGCTGACCAACCCCTTTCTACACGTTTCCTTTTGAGCTGCTTTAATAATTCTTCCAAACGGCTCTCTGCTACATTATGGCAGATCCTCAGATAGATCCCAAACCAGAGTTCGGGACTAGCTGTGGGATAAATGAGAGCCATTCAAAATCTTTGGTTGCCCGATTTCATTAATAGGCTGGCAAATAGAACAGAAGAAAGCCCATGCATTTATGTAGCGACTTTTGTGATCACTCAGGATGACTTCTTATGGACAATGGCACTCTCCTTACTTTAATACACAAAATGCAACAGTACCCTTTTGCACAGCAAACTCCCTCACTTTTGTTTTTATTTCTTCTTGGGAGGTGGGCTTTATTTGCAAGGTTTACATTTTTGCCCGATACTAATGGCCCTCAGGGAAGTTAAGAGTCAGCCACATTGCTTGGTTCTTTAATTCCCTAAAAAGTATTCGGGAAACAGATGGGTTTTTATGACAATTGCCAAGGGTCATACAATCATCATTAGGGCGACTTTTATTTCCAGATTTTTGTTTAATTGAATTCAAATTTTACCATCTGCCATGGTGGGATTTGAACACGTCCCCAAAACATTAGCCTGGTGTTTTGGATCACAAGTCCAGTGATATTACCATTGTGTCACTGCCTCCCTAACATGATAATGACCAGAAATTGGTTTTAATAACATTGGCTGAAGGATAAACATTCAAGCTGACACCAGAGAAAACTCCCCTATCTTTAAAAGTTACACCAGATTATTTGCACCCAATAGAGAGGACAGACGGCAAGGACCTTGGTTTAGCTTCTTATCCTAAGAGCTGCACCTCCAGAGTGCAGCATTCTCTCAGGACTGTGCTGCAGTATCAGACTAGATTCTCTGGTTAAGTCCCTGCATTGGGGCTTGAATCAAAACTGTCTGACTTGGAAGAAAGAATGTTAGTAGTGAACCGCAGTTGACATACACCAAAACCAATTCTACCATTTTACACGAATAAGATGCATTTCTAATCTTTGTGCATGTGAGTTACATTGCTGTTTCCTTTCACACTTAGTGACAAATAAACACTCTCTTTTGAAAGCTTAAGAAATCCTGGTTAAATTGGCTCTTTTTAAAACATAAATTCCACTTTGTCTGGAAGAAAGATAAACAAGAGAAAGGGATCTTTTGTAAATTAATCATGTTGTAACCAATTGAGGAGGTGAGTGAATAAAAAAGGAGATGCAATTTATCCCTCTTCACCTGGGAGATGGACAACTAGGGTCTCTCATCTGGAACCACAATAGCTTGGGGCACATCACCCGGGATTTAGTTATAACAAATGACACTACAAAATTGCACAGGTTTTGCTATTGCACCATTATATAATGAAACGTTTGCCACAAACATATACCAGAGGACACAGAATTAAGATAATTAGCAAAACCACTAAGTGTGTTGCAAGATCAGAAATGCATCATCTGAAAAGCAAGCTGAAGCAGATTTGAAGGTACCTTTCAACATGAAACTGGATATGAATATTGCTGAGAGACACGTTTTCAAATAGCAATCACTTTGCATTCATTAAAACAAATGCAAGAATGTCAAGTTTCAAATGCTCACAGCAACTTCTGCTGCAGGAGAAAAACACGAATTGTTTAACAAGTTGACTCTGATTGGCCAACGTGTTGCCATGGGGAAAAAACAAGAAACTCTGGGTTATCCAAGTTCCTATATAATTCAATAAAGACACAATGCATGAGCATATCCGTTTTGATGGCAGATATTCAGTTCCTGAATGTACATGAATGTTACTTCTAGCAAGTGCAAAATAAGTAATGTTATATGGCTAAATGATTACCTTAAAATGATTGTTAGTGTAGCTGTTAGTGCACTAAGGATTGTTCAGAAAATGTTGCCCAATCACATCCCAACAGTAGACAGTGATAATGGGAACTGCAGATGCTGGAGAATCCAAGATAATAAAATGTGAGGGTGGATGAACACAGCAGGCCCAGCAGCATCTCAGGAGCACAAAAGCTGACGTTTCGGGCCTAGACCCTTCATCAGAGAGGGGGATGGGGTGAGGTTTCTGGAATAAATAGGGAGAGAGGGGGAGGTGGACCGAAGATGGAGAGAAAAGAAGATAGGTGGAGAGGAGAGTATAGGTGGGGAGGTAGGGAGGGGATAGATCAGTCCAGGGAAGACGGACAGGTCAAGGAGGTGGGATGAGGTTAGTAGGTAGGAGATGGAGGTGCGGCTTGGGGTGGGAGGAAGGGATGGGTGAGAGGAAGAACAGGTTAGGGAGGCAGAGACAGGCTGGACTGGTTTTGGGATGCAGTGGGTGGAGGGGAAGAGCTGGGCTGGTTGTGTGGTGCAGTGGGGGGAGGGGACGAACTGGGCTGGTTTTGGGATGCGGTGGGGGAAGGGGAGATTTTGAAGCTGGTGAAATCCACATTGATAACATTGGGATGCAGGGTTCCCAAGCGGAATATGAGTTGCTGTTCCTGCAATCTTCGGGTGGCATCATTGTGGCACTGCAGGAGTCCCATGGTGGACATGTCATCTAAAGAATGGGAGGGGGAGTGGAAATGGTTTGCGACTGGGAGGTTCAGTTGTTTATTGCAAACCAAGCGGAGGTGTTCTGCAAAGCAGTCCCCCAGCCTCCGCTTGGTTTCCCCAAAGTAGAGGAAGCCACACCGGGTACAATGGATACAGTCTACTACATTGGCAGATGTGCAGGTGAACCTCTGCTTAATATGGAAAGTCATCTTGGGGCCTGGGATAGGGGTGAGGGAGGAGGTGTGGGGACAAGTGTAGCATTTCCTGCGGTTGCAGGGGAAGGTGCCGGGTGTGGTGGGGTTGGAGGGCAGTGTGGAGCGAACAAGGGAGTCACGGAGAGAGTGGTCTCTCCAGAAAGCAGACAAGGGTGGGGATGGAAAAAATGTCTTGGGTGGTGGGGTCGGATTGTAGATGGTGGAAGTGTCGGAGGATGATGCGTTGTATCCGGAGGTTGGTGGGGTGGTGTGTGAGAACAAGGGGGATCCTCTTTGGGCGGTTGTGGCGGGGGCGGGGTGTGAGGGATGTGTTGCGGGAAATGAGGGAGACATGGTCAAGGGTGTTCTCAACCACTGTGGGGGGAAAAGTTGCGGTCCTTGAAGAACTTGGACATCTGGGATGTGCGGGAGTGGAATGCCTCATCGTGGGAGCAGATGCGGCGGAGGCGGAGGAATTGGGAATAGGGGATGGAATTTTTGCAGGAGGGTGGGTGGGAGGAGGTGTATTCTAGGTAGCTGTGGGAGTCAGTGGGCTTGAAATGGACATCAGTTACAAACTGGTTGCCTGAGATGGAGACTGAGAGATCCAGGAAGGTGAGGGATGTGCTGGAGATGGCCCAGGTGAACTGAAGGTTGGGGTGGAAGGTGTTGGTGAAGTGGATGAACTGTTTGAGCTCCTCTGGGGAGCAAGAGGTGGCGCCAATACAGTCATCAATGTAACGGAGGAAGAGGTGGGGTTTGGGGCCTGTTTAGGTGTGGAAGAGGGACTGTTCCACGTAACCTACAAAGAGGCAGGCATAGCTGGGGCCCATGCGGGTGCCCATGGCCACCACCTTAGTCTGTAGGAAGTGGGAGGAATCGAAAGAGAAGTTGTTGAGGGTGAGGACGAGTTCGGCTAGGTGGATGAGGGTGTCGGTGGAGGGTGACTGGTCGGGCCTGTGGGACAGGAAGAAGCGGAGGGCCTTGAGGCCATCTGCATGCGGAATACAGGTGTATAGGGACTGGACGTCCACGGTGCAAATGAGGTGTTGGGGCCAGGGAATTGGAAGTCCTGGAGGAGGTGGAGGGTGTGGGTGGTGTCACGGACGTAGGTGGGGAGTTCCTGGACCAAAGGGGAGAAAATGGAGTCCTGATAGGTGGAGATGAGTTCGGTGGGGCAGGAACAGGCTGAGACAATGGGTCGACCAGGGCAGGCAGGTTTGTGGATTTTGGGAGGGAGATAGAAACGGGCCGTGCGGGATTGGGGAACAATGAGGTTAGAGGCTGTGGGTGGGAGGTCCCCTGAGTTGATGAGGTCATGAATGGTGTTGGAGATGATGGTTTGGTGCTCGGGGGTGGGGTCACGATCGAGGGGGCGGTAGGTGGTGGTGTCGGAGAGTTGGCGTTTGGCCTCGGCGATGTAGAGGTCAGTGCGCCATACTACCACTGCGCCACCCTTGTCTGCGGGTTTGATGGGGAGGTTGGGGTTGGAGCGGAGGGCTGCCCGTTCTGCGGGGGAGAGGTTGGAGTGGGTGAGAGGGGTGGAGAGGTTGAGGCGGTTAATGTCTCGACAGCAGTTGGAGATGAAGAGGTCGAGGGAAGGTAGGAGGCCTGGGGATGGTGTCCAGGAGGTGGACTTTTGGGCTTTGCAAGTGCAAACTGGTTAGGGACAGTGCATGGTCTGTCTACAATAAGTGACTGAAGGAACATCTTGTTTTACTTGATCTGCCAATCACAGATGTGTACGGCCTCCACACATGCACTGAAATTAGACATTTACTTGCAAACAAAATCTTGCTATGGGATAATGTAGAGCAATGGGACTAATTAGATGGTATTTACAAAGACCTTTACAGACAACATATACTGATGGCCTCTTTCTGTAATATATGATTCAGCAGTGAGCAATTTATGTGGTAAAATTTTATCCTGAAAATGATAGCAAATCTGCAAAACTATCAGACAGCAGTCATCATTCAGATTGAGATTCCTGGATTCAGTTGATCTTGACTGATTCACAGAAAAGTATTGCCCAAGTAGAGGTTATTTGGCTTACTGTGCTTTTTCATGTTCTTTGAAACAAGGTATTCAATTAGACTTACTCCACAGACCTTCACCCATTGTCCTTTTCAAGTACTCACCTAATTTCTTTCTGAAAGTTGCCATTGGCCATGTTGCTGTCACCTTTTGAGCCAGTGCATTTCTGATCACAAAGGCTCAGTGGTTTAAACAAATTCTCATCTCTAGTTTTTGTCAATAACCTTAAGTCTGTTTTGTCTGGTATCAGAAACAAATAACTTCCGGATATACGACAGGCAGATGTAAATAAGACCCAGTTTTTGGTGAGACCGAGAAGATTCTTTTCTGAGCCATGTTAGCCGTTGAAAGATAAAACATCCAACCTGTATGTGTGCTGTCTTCATGCATGGTTTATCTACTGAAGTCCCAACCAGAATATAAATGCTGAATTATTTTACATATTAGGCTAACTGTAACAACAGCTTGCATTTATATAGTATCTTTAACATTCTCCCCATGACTTATGGATGTGTTCCATTCATTTGACACTGAAATTGATATCTGACCCATTTTTAAGATTTATCTGTTATTACTTCTATCCAGAAAGATTTTTACCCACAAACAGTCTCAGATTGAAGAACAACACTTTCTGTATTCCTGAAAATGCAAACAAAAGTACAGATAGCTAATAGCATGTTGCCGGGCCTTTTAAAACCTCGAGGCAAACCTTAATTGTGAATTATGAAGTCTCTAGGGAAGAAGAAGGCCTTGTTGCTAGGCAACACCCAGCAGGTAGTAAGGTTTTTAGTAGCAGCTGCCCTGATTCCTTATCGTTGTTTGCTGAAATCGTTACCCAGGATTTCAAACTTGTACTTTAGTTTTACTGCCCAGTCAGAAAGGTTCCTGTGTCCTACTCAAATGTTGTCCCAGGGGTAATGGTATTAATGCTTTTGTGTGTCCTGTCTGGAGACTGATAAGCAAAGAATGCATTAAAGCTCAACTAATGACCGGAGCACCCTCTCTCCATGGTTTTAAGGATTCTGAAAAGGACCCTTTGCTACAATGCCCTGTCTGTCAGACTGTGAGACTGTGCCTCTATAATACTGGAAGGTTGATGCAAGTGTGTGACAGGGAAAGGGGGAGGGGGATAGGGAAATAATTCAATAAGGAATAACTTGAAGAATAAAAAAAAACCACTATCACACAGGCAAGGTGAGTACAGCTGAAAAATTACAGACTAAACCTTCCCTTAAATTTGGCCAAATGTCATTTCTATTAAGCTTTGTGGAAGGTTTGTCTCCACAAGGCCTAGTGGTTTTTGTCATGCTGTTAACTCAGCCCAAACTCTCTCTCGTAATCTTTTCTCCACCTGTCTTCTCCTCTACCCATCTTCTATCCGCTTCCCCCTCTCTCCCTATTTATTTCAGAGCCCCCTTCCCCTCCCCCATTTCTGAAGAAGGGTCTAGGCCCGAAACGTCAGCCTTCCTGATCCTGTGATGCTGCTTGGCCTGCTGTGTTCATCCAGCTCTACACCTTGTTACCTCGCCTCATCAACTACTTACGATACCACTACTGCCGTCCTCTCCTCCAATGCTAGACCAATACTCCCACTTGCCGGAGATGCGAGCTACTGCCAGGATATACTGATAATCCCTGGCACTGATGGTATCTTGGAACCTCAGTCATGTACCTCGTCATGAGTTGGCCGTTTGGAATTAAACTTCACTGTCAATGCTGTGACACAGCAGCCACAAAGCTTCTTACAACAGAGGTGCACGGTGAGACTTCCCTGCTCGAATAAGTGTACTTTCCTACAAGTATCACTGTTTAAGCACCAGGCCACATGACTTCCCTGTCTTTAGCCACATTCCCTCTTACAATCCTGTCTAAGTCACTGCTACTCTTTTCTCAATGCCTATTGTTGCCTGGCACTTGTTCAATGTGAGACCATGATGTACAGGGAAGCCTTCAGTTGCTGCAAAACATTGATTTTTATTTCCAAATACCAAAAGTGAACAATACTCAAACAAAGGTGCATTTGCCTCTTGGAATGAAAACAAACTGCCTGCCTTTCAAGTACCATCAATTTCACAGTCAATGAGCGATCACTTCACCCAGCTCTCATCTACTGGAACCAGGCGTTGATTAAATCCTATCAGAGATAATGGGAACTGCAGATGCTGGAGAATTCCAAGATAATAAAATGTGAGGCTGGATGAACACAGCAGGCCAAGCTCTCTGAAGAAGGGTCCAGGCCCGAAACGTCAGCTTTTGTGCTCCTGAGATGCTGCTTGGCCTGCTGTGTTCATCCAGCCTCACATTTTATTATCGTTGATTAAATCCTGTCTGACTAGTTGTGGTCAATTTTGCTGCAGTCTGTCATGTTGATGGTGTGTTCTGCCTGTTCAATGTCCTGTTCCTCCTCCACCTTGGAACACTGCTCCTGCTCTCCCAGTTTGTCAGGACGCAGCACATCCTTCTTTAGCAAAGAATGCTAGGATGTTGTGACACAATCCAATGCCCCATCAGATCAATCCAAACAGTGGAACCTCATCTTCAGGAGGTCTATCATCTGTCCCACCCATGGCACTGTTTGATGACTGGCTTGCACGGAATATGCGCTCTTCCTAAGTCTTGGGGTTGTAACAAAGTCATAGTTGTGATTGCAGCGGTAGCCCTTACCTCCCAGTAATCGGACTTATAAAGCATCTGGACCCTCAAACGCAAATGGAACTTGAGAGTTCAAGGAAACAGGCATCATCGAAGCTCACAAAGAATCGAGTGCAAAATTCCCAAAAAGTGGAACTGATGATCACAGATCAGTTGCACATGGATAGATTGGGAGCCTTTCTTCCTTGATTACCTCAGTTGCACAATCATATGGTCTTCTCAAAGTGATGTATGTACTGTCATTAGCACTCTGCTCCTGGGAGAAGCCACCTATATTGCCTGGGCTGCAACACTGACCTTGTCACAGGGAAACAAGGTGAAGCAGCATGACCTGACACAAACATTATCCATCGAAGCCTTAATACATTTGTCGGTTGACAAATGATAAGATCGCTCGCTGATCGCCACTGGCTTCTTAGAAGGATCCAGTCACATAAAAGATTAGTGCAGCTGTCACCTTGATGGTCTCAAGGACAGGATGACCATCCACTCCTTTAGGTCCCAGGTCTCACTCCAGCAGTTGTCACCACTTTATGACATCCTCGGTCTGTGGTGGCTCTATGACTTGCTCAGCTGGAGGAAATGGCATCAGGGAGTAAAAACTCTGCCCCTCTGTGCAATGTGAGGGAACCTTCAACTACAGCCTCTTCATTTGTAGGGTGTACGGTATCTGCTGGTGTTTGCTGCCCTGGTCCTGGTCTTACTGGCACATCTGTTCCTCTTCCATTTCTTTGCACCTTTGTCACATCACAGCAATGATAATGCCTGCTGGCGCTGAATCCATCAGTCACACTTGCAATGAACCTGTGGGGAACACAAAGAAAGGAACATGTCTTTAGTGATGTGAACAGACAATATTTGCGTCATTCACAAATGACAGCTTAACATCCTCCTTCATACAGACTTGCAGTACGACATGGAGCACTCCAACAAGGACAGGCGTGGAATGCCTCCTCTTGCCATTTTTGACATTGAACCTTATTCTGATCTTAAGCACCACTAGGCATGTGGCAAAGAGGTTGTAGGAAAGTCTAAGTTCTGAATGAGGACTGAACCCTCGTCCTCCTCCCAGGACTCCATTGCCTGCTTCGAGCATAACTAAAGTCATCTTCTACAAATTGTTCACATTTAGCACTCAGTAGAACATGGAAGGCAATGCAGGTCACAGTCATTTGGCTTCCCCACCAAACCTCCATACCCATTTCTGCCTGGTACTCCCTGGGCAACCCATCCCTATTAAAATCCCATATGTTCCCAACTCCCATGTTGAGCGACAATTCTGACTATAATCCTTTGTCCCCTGAGGCCTCTTCTCCATAGTTTGGTCATGCTGTTCAGTCCCCCATGAAGAAACCATGACAGTGGTGAGTGCCTATCAACACTCCTCTCTACTCCATTCCAGCAACATCCCATAGCCTCCCATGCACTGCTAGCTCCCCATGCCCCATATGTATTGAATTTACCTCCCTTCACTATCCTTGTAATCTCCACATCCCAGGTTACTGCCTCCAATCCCCAGTGTTGAGTCACCACTGTTCCTTATTACAAGCATCCCCTGATAGCCAGCCATGACATTCATTCCACTGACTCCTATGACTGACCATGGTCCAACCCCCTGACCGACTTGGACAGACACCCTTATTTTTTATATTTTCTAATCAACCTGCTCAAAGATGTTGTTACACACCTCTGCAGCAGGGAAGGACTTGAACTCAGACGTCCTTGTTCAGAGGTGGGGTTCGGGATTTGGAGATTTCGGGGAGGGCAGTGAGTGATCACAGCCAATTTGTGGGGAATGTTAAGTGGGTGGCTGCGAAAACAAATCTGCTCTTGGCCCTAAATCAACACTTAGCTCTTCAGATCTAACCCTGTTTGACTCCTTACACTTGCCAGGAATCCTGGCTTTATGGTTTAAAATTTTCTGGTAAAATGGAGGCACATAGCTTCCTTAAAAGGTTTGCCTCACTGATCAACCTTGTGCTACTGGATAGTGTTTGCTCCTCTTCCACATTGGGCTTGAGGCTTACATTTTTGTACCCACCGCCCACCCCACCCACTTCAAAACACTGGTTCTGCCCTTTCAGCGGTGGTGATGGAGAAGGGGAGCACACATCATCCTATTCCGTCAGCCACAGAATAAATCTTTATCTCCATTCTTCTTCACTATTAGAATCTTAAAGCTCATTTTCATAAAGCACCGTTCTGGAAAGGGGGTAATATTTCATTTAAAAGTTTATAAGTTACAAACTGTCGACACTTTACAACGCGCAAATTCTGGTCTCTGGTTTCATCCCTGGCTTCAGTTATTTGAAAACATTTTGGATCTTCATTCAGTGGCTACAGTTCAAACAGCATAAATCAAATAGGGATACTGATCCTCACTGACACTCAGTCATTCCCACTGGGAAGGGCTTAGATTAAGATATAAGACACACAATCTTCCCTGTAGTTGAAGAAGCCACTAGTACTCTCTTGTTGAGCTTGGATCCCATTTGATTTGGAATGTATCGGTTGGTGTCTGATTTTTTTTATTTGTTTGTTCATGGGATTAGGGCATTGCTGGCCAGGCCAGCATTTATCGCCTATTGTTAATTGCCCAGAGGGTAAAAGTTATCCACATTGCTGTAGGTCTGGAGTTATATGTGGGCCAGACCAGGCCGTTTCTTTCCCTAAGGGACATTAGTGACCCAGATGGGATTTTCTAGCAATCAACAATGAGTTCTTGGTCATCATTAGATTCTTAATTCCAGATTTTTATTAAATCCAAATTCCAGCATCTGCCATGGTGGTATTTGAACCCAGATCTCCAGAACATTAACTGGGTCTCTGGAATAATAGTCCAGTGATAATGCTACTAGTCCACCACCGACCGTCCTTGTATGTTTGGTAGTCCATTATGTTTACTGAGATTATGCTGGCAAGCTGGTGAACCAGACATGGATAAAAGGGTAGCTTCATGGCATGGGGAGTACATACTGGGCCATCGGTGATGCTGGCCAAGGCCGTTGTTAAGCTTAGAGAGGATGACAAACAGGAGGGGTGTGAGCAGTGGCTAGTAATTGGAACCAGGAGGTAAATTTGGAAAAACATTATTTTTTATTACAAAGGTTGCCCTCTTTGGCAGTGCTTCAGTTATCCATTAAAGATTGCATATAGACCTAATAATTTTAAACAGTCAAGCTGGTATCAGCCCCCTTTTAATTAACTTGTTGATGGCTGATGCCAAGGATACCTCTTTTGCAATTAATCCAATATGATGGGAATGGTTTTCAGTCATAGGATGTTGGCCCATTCATAGGACCTCTTTCGCATATGTTTTCTGCCTGATAAGCATGCATAAGATTTGGTGTACTCTATCTCCTGAAAATTATTTGTCAGTCAACTAGATTGGTAGAACTGCAAGATTTAAGCTGATATGATTCAGATATACTCGGGGAATCTCCAGGACATCATTCCTTTCAAAACCAAAATGGACTCTCTGCCTTCATATTAAAAATATACGCTGAAGAGACTGGCTTGCTATTTGGAGTATGTCCATTCCTAAACCCCTCCAATTCCTGTACTGTGTACAGTCTGATGTTGAATGTTTTATTTCATATCACCTAAGTGTTTAGCAGACATTCAGCTCACTGTAATCTCTTGCATTTAGAAAGTACCAGAGTATTCCTCCTGCTGTTTGAGGTTTGCCAGACAAAGTTTCAAAAGATAGGGAGAACACTGATGAAAACTAGCATGGATGTCAAGGCTGAAAATATTATTTCCCCCCCTAAACTTCTGAAACCACAAAAATAAAGTTTTGCATTTATAAAAAGGAACCATTAAGCTGCCAGGTTTCATTATTGAATACAAATGCCATTTGCTAAAGCATTGGTGATGTCATTCTACATAACAGTAGGAGAGAGATGAGGAAGACGAAATTACTTTTCATGATCATCTGTGGAAATAAGAAGAGGAAAAGAGATCCTGGTGCGGAAAACAGGTGATTTATGGAATCATGGAATTTTTAAGATTACTGTGGGGAGCCATTTGGCCCATTGTGCCTGTACCATCTCTTTGTAAAGGGTATCTAATCGCTTCCAATTCCTTTTGTTACCCCACAGCCCTGCATTCGTAGAAGGGATAATAACATAGAGGGAATGATATTCTGCCTTTGGTGTCTGTGTTGGCTTTCTGCAACAGTAGTTTGAATGCCAGTCCACCTCCTTCCCCACCCCCCGAGTGCCCTGCAAATCATTCCTCTTTGAAAAAAAGATACACTTCACTTTTGAAAGCCAAAATATAAGCTGCTTTCACCACATGCTCAGGCAGATCCTAACGTTGCCATTATTCTTTTCAACACTCACTTAAATTGGCATCCTCTTGTTCTGAATGTTCCCACGAACAGGAACGGTTTCTCTCAGTCTATTCTGTGCAGACCCCGTCATGATTTTTAACACCTCTATCAAATCCCTTCTCAACCTGCTGTTCTCTGAGGAAAACAACTCCAACTTCTCCAAACTATCTACAATGTTTCACTTCTCTGGAACTAATCTCATGAATGCTTTCTGCATCTTTTCTAATGTTTTCATTTCTTTCTTGAAGCACAGTACCCCAGTTTAGGCCCAATCATTACTTTGTAGCAGGTTATTGTAAAATTCTTGTTTTGGTATTCTGCATCTGATAAAGTCCTGGCCTCTGTGAATATCCTTTTTTTTTAAACCATTCTCTCAATCTAACCTGTCACTTTCAATGATATAAGCAATAGGTCCCTGTGCTCCTGCATACCCTTTAGATGTGTGTCCCTTATTTAAAAATACCTAACCACATTCTTCCTTCTGAAATTACTTACTTCACATTTTTTCAATAAATTGTATGAGCCACGTATCCAGGTCTTTTTGAAGTTTAGCACCACCTACTTTGCAATATTTCCAGGTTTTGTGTCATCCGCAAATTTTGAAATTCTGTCCCACGTACCAAATTTTTGGCTATAAATATGTCAAAAACCGTAGGGCTCGTATCACTGATCCCCAGGAAGCTCCACTTCTAACCCTTTTTCAAGTCCATAAGAAAGGGGGGAAAAGTCCTTTTTAAGTACATATCTAATTTCCTTTGCAAATTACCAATGACTGTTTTCACCAGCCTTCTCAGTAACATATTTCAGGTGAAAGCACTGTGCAAACTCAATCTCACCTAGCCCCAATATTTCAATTTTGCAATATTTTTAAAGCAGTGTCCACCGGTCAGGAACTGTCCCTATTTAATCTATGTACATTCTTATCTATTAATCAACATCACAAAAACAGATTATCAAGTTGTTATGACATTGCTGCTTATGCGAGTTGATGTGTGCAAGTTGACCGCCACATTTTCCACAACATTTAAGTATATCTGGACTTTCAAATAAGCCTGCTCTTCAAAACTGTTTTGAAAAGTCACTGAGTCCATTTAAAGGGATCCCTGGCTTTCTTAATGGACTGTGGTGATTGTGAAAGGGACCACATAAATGCAAACCATTATTTTCTTCTCAGTTGTTTGAAATACCTTTCTTTTCTGCGCCTTTCCCATATTTGAATTATTTAGTCATTGGTGTCAAACCATATGGAGGTGGGAAATTTTGTGAAGGAGAAAGGAATTAGCAAATAATTTAAATGCAACTACTTTGAGTTAACAAGAGTAGGTAAGGTTGTGATAAGGCTCAATGTATTTTTTTTGGAAATCACTTGTTTGGAATTGAACTGATGTTTTCGTCAGGTTTAGTGGTAAGTCTTTAAGTTACTTAACAATTCCAATTAGTAAAATCTCATCAACACCAGAAACAGGAAGAGACCATTCAGTCACTCAGCACTGCTCCAACTTTCAAACTTGATCATGGCTGATGTCCTTTCAGTTCCATATCACTTGATATTCTTGTCCAAAAAAAACGCTATTGATTTCAGTCGTAAAAACTCCAGTTGACCGAACAGCATTTTCTGTGAGACAGGGTTACAAATTTCTGGTAAATTTCATGTAATTAAGTGCTTCCCAACTTCTTGAGTGGAAGGACAAGAGAAAAGTAGGTGGACAGCTAACGGAAGCCATTTCCGATGGTATGGATGTAGGAGATGAAAGCAATGTCCTAATCAGTTAAAGGAAGACAGCAGTGTGCATTAGGTCAGTTAGAATCCTGAAAGGTAAAGGAGGGAAAAAGCTGACTGAAGATAGAGTGTGGGGGAGGGCACTTTAAAAGATGAGGACGCAAAGTTTAAATTTAATTCATTGGTGTATAGAGAGTCAGTGCATGTTTGCGAGGATGAGAATGAAGGATAATCAGGGCGCAGAGTAAGACAGGATAGGGATGCTGCACTTTGGAGTTTACACAGTGTGGGGGACAAAGACTGGGCAACAGGGAGAGTATGGGATAATCAAACCTAAACATAAACACATAGACAAGTGTATCAGTTGATAAGGGACGAGTTAGGGGTGTGTAATGTTGTCAAGCTAAGATTTCTCACCTTTTTTTATCTTTGCTTCTTCATTCTGGGTCTGGTGAGCAGCAGCTGTATTGTTTGACAAATCACAGTGTCAGGTCTCAATGTGCAAGTATTTGTCTTGCGTGGAAAAGCTGAACCTTGCAATTAATGGCCTGTGCACCTACATAAATTTACTAAACCAGAGCAGCAGAGCCCATCACTCATTACTAATCCTCGTCAATCTTTACTGCTTTGCAATCTCACAATTTATAAAAGTATTAGTTTTGGACTGAGGAGTTACAGACAGACAAAAAAAATCCATATTATTTAAATGGAAAATACGCTTACTAAAAATGACATTAATTCTGTGACAGCTGGTCACCCTTTCTTCCTTAAGTCCCTTTCCAGATCTATCGACAGTGTCTGCTGCCAATCGCTGAGGGATAACATTAATTAGGGAGGTGTGCATATGTGCAGAGATTGAGTCCAAATGAAGCAAACCCATCAGACAGAGTCAGAGCCAAAGTACTTCCTCAGCTGTAAAGTCACACTTTGAATCAGACTTACAATTCTGGCCAAGAAAAGCATTAGATGTTATGCCATTGTTCCTTTCCTTTAAAGCCATTCATAATCTGATCCGTACGCCAACAAATCAGCAGACTCAAACAACGCAGGACTTTCAATTAAGGTTTGAGCAGGTTTTACAATGGCGACTGACATTTGGGTGAAATGGGGTATCACAATTCCATATGTGAAGTAAGCAGTCACTTGTCAATGACTTTCTCAGAAACTAGGTCATTAATGGAAAGATGTCAGGACTTCTGTCTGGTTATGGATGGCACGTAGGGTCTCAAAACTAGATGGTCAGTAGGAGGCCCAACAGCCTTGAGCAGCCTTTTCAGAATTGGGAGACAGAGCGCCTCAAGATGGAGATGCCTTCTCTTCAACCTTTCAAACTTTTACATGGAAGAATACCCTTAAAAACCAGGCTCCCTGTTGTTGAAGGATTTCCCTACACACCATGCCAGGCATTCAGGGAGGGCTCCAAAACCTATAAAGGAGTTGCTGTTTTCCAATCTGCTGCTGTGAAGCTGCCTCCAGGCAGCTGACATGGTCCCCAAAGCCTGAAAGCACCCGGAAGGAAACTGGAGTATTCCAGTTGGCCCCTGACAATGGGTGTCAAGTGGCCAGTCAACCCCTGACCTGGAACAGAATCCTTCCAGCAATCTGGCGTGATGGCCAGCAGTACAGATCTTACAACAGTATAACCCCTACAGTGTGGAAAGAGGCCATTCAGCTCATTGAGTTTGCACCGACCCTGCGAAAAGCATCCCAACCAGACCCAGCCCCCTACTGTATCTCCACATCGACCAAGCCTGCACATCCCTGGACACTCCAGCCAAATTTCAATGGCCAATCCATCTAACCTGCGTATCTTTGGACTGCAGGGGAGGAAAAATGTAGACACAGAGAGAATGTGTAAATCCCGCACAGTCACCCAAGGCCAAAAACTGAACACAGGTCTCTGGTGTTGCGAGGCAGCAACGCTAACCACTGAGCCACAATTCACCCTACACATTTTTGCTTGCCTTCAATGAGGGCTAAAGTCTTCCCCTTTCATTCACAAATGTTAATTAAACTTAGCGGTCAGCAAATGCTCCAGATGTGAGAACAGGCTTAGGCTTGGCAGATCTTTGGGGACCAAGAGTGGCACATCGTTGATGCAATGTGCCAAATGGGAAAAGGGGGAAGAGCACTTACTGTTGAAGTGATTTATCCTCGATGCCACTGCAATGTTGAGCAAATTTTATTCAGATAACCCTTAGCCAACAGACATTATTAGTAAACAGCAAGTGTTTCCAAAAACTAGCATTTCCTTGAGTTAAAAAAATCCACGGCTTTAAATCAAACATGTTGAAAAAAAATTATACAAACATAAGTAAGTGATGTCAAGAAGGAATTCATCTTTATTCATGAAGGGTTTTTATTCTTTTTAGGACCTATCTCTTATTTCCTAACAACTCAAAGATGTTAGTCGGCAAGGCTGACCGCCCTCAACATATGGGAATAGCTTGAAGCCTAAAGCAATGACCACATTAATCAAGCAGTCACCTTCCTCCACTGCAGAAAAACCTTTGACCCCAACAAGTCAACTCTTTCTCTTGCCTTATTTTATCATGTGTATACTGGCATGATTTAATGGGCACTGCTTCTGAATGTGTGAACTGGTACTTCTTTATATGTGCAGAAGCCTGAATAGGACAACATTTCTGTGGTAACTTTTAAAAACAAATCTATGAAAATACCTATAACACACTAATATCACAATGTAGAAGCTTATTGCTAACAATGCTTTAATGCATAAATTTAAGTGATTAACAAGGGAATATTCTTCATTATTCAACTACCACCATAACCATCTCGGACTAACTATATTGTAATAAACTAGTGGCTGGTTATGGACCATGGAAAGAATTGATGGAATCCTGTAGCCTCCCATGTGGTGACAGAGATCATTTAATCAGGTGGGAGGTCACAATCTCACCGACTTCCTTTCTCCCATCCAAGTAAGTCTGCGGCAGAAAGGCCTATGGATGACTCTCTGGTCCTGCTACCAAGTAAGGCTCTTAAGTGAGCAGCTTTTAACTTCTTTAAAGCCTTAACCCACCACTACAGTTGCTAACAAATTATCAGACTCACTCTGCAGGCAGCACAAAAAAAGCAAACCTTGGTAGGGAATCACTTATTCAAAATGCACTCAGTGCCTGATCAACAAACACAGCATCAGGAAATAGGAAAGCTGGGTGTCTTTGTGAAAAATACCTTTGCTGGTGACCTTGTGCCATCTCCCATGACCCCTTCACCAACTTGTGTCTCCTCAATTTGAGGCATAAGCTGGGTATAGTACCTACAGCTGGCACCACCTCCTCTTTGGTCCTACTCAATACTGGAAAGCTGGTGGCTTTCATTGGCCAACAGCTCCTTGTGAATGGGACTTCTATTTCCCAGGGTCTGTGACCCCCTAGGAAAGCCCACTGCTGACCTGTCCGATGCTAGAGTAGCACACGATATGTTGGGCCTTCTCAAAATCAGGCAGCACATTGGTCTTGTCGGCCCTTCAGTCCTTAGCTGAGACCTCCTGTCACCCCCTTGAGATCTGCCTATTATTTACAATCTGAAGGAGATCAGCACCAAGATGAAGACATGTGTAAATCCAGTCCAGAAACAGAAACAGAAATTGAGGAGCAACATTACAAATGCTTTGGATATCTGCAATGGTCCTATAACTGAGAAGTAACCACAATTGACTTGTTGTTAACCAAGAGATAATGGATGCACTGCTTCCAAAAAATCCCTCGACTCTAGAATGGTTTCAGTGCATTGGAAGACAACAAACATAACAAAGTTATTTTGGATGGGGGAGAGGGAGAAAACAGACCTTTTGGTTTCACATCAGTCAAGATGAACGTGTTGAAATCTATTTTTAAAAATCTTAAAAATACACTTAGAAAACCATAGAATGATCTAACGAAGTTTTAAAACAGGGAAATCCTGTTTGGCAATTTGAGTTATTTTTAGCATATTTCTAATACAGGACAAACAGTAGGTATAATATACTTGGATTTCCAAAAGGCTTTTGCTGACATTCTTAGAGAATTAATTCATGGACCTGAAGCAAAGAGTAAGGATAAGTTGGACATTTTCAAGTTAATAGACTGTAACTCGTGGAAGTGTTGCAAGGATCAGTGCTGGGGTGTCTGTTATTCACAATCTATCTCAACGACCTTGGCAATGTGACAGAGAGGAATGTATCTAACTTTGCTGATGTAACAACGCCAGGTAGGACTACAAGCTGTGTTAAAGCTACAAAGAGGCTGAAAAGACACATAGACGCATTGAATGAATTTGAAGCCAAAGACCAATCATGATCATGTTGAGTGGTTGAGCAGACTCAACAAGCTCTGTGGTTGACATCTACTCTTACATTTTGCATTTCTTTCTTACAATCTTCGCTGAATATTGCAAAGTAGGGATGCAGTGGAGCTTCCAAGTTCTCCCCAACACTCTGACCGTATGTCCTGTTGAATACCGCTCCCTCATCCAGTCACAGCAATGCCTCATCACTCCAGGCTGTGTGGTAGGAACTTGGGTGTGACATTGTAGAAGGATTTGTAAACTACACAAAACCTGACAGAGACTATGATGGGCACATTCCTTCACATGATTCAAGGAAAATCAACCTGTCTTCATCCACCACAGCTCAACAACATCCCTCTACCTGGATTTAGATCATGCAAGCCCTTTTTGGACCTTTAGATGCACAAATTGAAAATTAATATCTCTCAAGTGTGTGACTATGGTCAATGAGAGGAGACCATTGAATATACAACACGATGCCCACTTCGCAAATATGAAGGCTGTAATACAGCAACAAACTCTGCTATTTTTAATGCAATTATCTTAATTACCTGAATGCAAAATAACAGACTCTAGTGTATCAAAAACAAGACAGAAAAGCTGCATTAACAAAATCTCTTCAATCCCTCTTCTGTTTCTTTTGTTGTATTTTCTGGTTACCAACTCTCATGCCACTGAAATCAGTTTCTCCTCATTGACAACATTAATACCTGTCACAGTGTTGAACACTTCTTTAAATCTCAACATAGAGGAGCACTGATTCATCAGCTGATGAGGATGCAATATAGTCATCAGTAGCAGATTTCCTTGCCCATATTTACCCTGAAGCCATGAGACTTCATGGAGTCTAGACTCTATATCAAGGACTCCAGGGCGACTCCCTATTGAATGGATACGACTGTGCTGTCACCTTTGAGTTTGTCCTGCCAGCAGTACAGGACTGTTAATATCACATTGAATCCCATCAGTTCGAGATCATCAATGAATCTCTTGGAGCAAGTAATTAAATAGAATATGCAATCTAAAAAACAGTGAAGGTTTAATACAATGATGCTAGGCTAAAACATTTTCAACCTTGTTCAACCATGCATCATCTTCTCCTGAAGCAAATTATCTGAGCCTCTTCCTGCCACCTCAAATAACTTTAATTACTTCAGCCCCATCCTTGACCTTTTGTACCAATGAAATCAGTTTTTTTTGCCTCTTCATCAGGTATTATTTCATCATCTGCATTGCTGCCCCCAAATGGGCTAAAGAAGGAATGTGCCCATCATAGTCTGTCAGGTTTTGTGTAGTTTACAAATCCTTCTACAATGTCACACCCAAGTTCCTACCACACAGCTTTGCACAGCCTGTGTGGAACACTGATGAGGAAATGGGTGATAATACTAAATTCTAACAATTCTACTTCTAATCTACTAAACACCCCGCAATTGCACTTCAGTCATAAGTTACAACATTTCCAAGACCCTTCTCCTTAAGATCTTGTCCTGTTCCACCTATCAACCATATCCATGCTGAATATCACAGGGCTTTTAACTTCTAACGTAAAAGACTTAAAACTAAACTTTCAGCCTGTGTATTCTCCTTTGCCCTACAGTCACATTCAGGTATTCTTCCTCTATTTGCAGGTTTACAATTTTTTCTATCCCTAAACAATCTTTTGCACCACTATTAGTGGCTAAGCTATCAGCTTCCTCTGCTCCACTTCTCAGAATTTATTTTGCGGTAGGAGCCTTGCTAGTATAGCCAGAGTTCATTTCCATCTTGGTCATTCTCGAGAGATGGGTCTTCTTCTGACACCACTGTAGTCAGTGTGATGAAAGTGCTCCCACAATATTGTTGGTTATATAGTCCCAGAATTTTGATCCAACTATTTATTATCTGGTCACCCCACCATTAATATATCAACTTGTAAAACTGTCATCAAAACTCATCTCTAGAGATAAACTTTTAGAGGTCATCCTGGCTTGGTGCTGACTTCTTTGCGAGTGTTTGTGAAGCACCTTAGGATATTCTGTTACTTTGAAGATGTTATATATTTACAAATTACAGTAGTTTTCCTTAATTTGTACCAGCTTAAAGGAGAACAGAAATAAATGAAATAAATTTCAGATCCAAAGTCAGTTCTGAAATATCATTCTGGCTTTGGTTTAATAAAGCAACTCCCTATGGTGTTTGCTCAATGTGGCTGTGTCATTTAGTGCCAAATCATCAATACTGATATAACTTCTATTTCCATTTGTATTGACAAGCTGTGTAATCCAGCCACCATCAATCCACTACAGCTAATTGGAATGCCACCCATTCATTAGAGTCTTGAATGTAGGCCTAATGCAACATTGACTTAGCTTTAACCATGTCAACTCTTCTGTCCTCAACTCAAAAAATATTTGCTTTGCTCCAATTAAGAGTGCTAACAGGTGGAAACTAATTCCAATAAGCATGCTGACATGACACAGAAGCACTTAATTTAAACCAGTGTTTCTGCATTCCACAATGCACTGAAATACTGTTGAAACCAAACTTGAATAATACTGGTATCAGAGATAATGGGAACTGCAGATGCTGGAGATTCCAAGATAATAAAATGTGAGGCTAGATGAACACAGCAGGCCAAGCAGCATCTCAGGAGCACAAAAGCTGACGTTTCGGGCCTAGACCCTTCATCAGAGAGGGGGATGGGGGGAGGGAACTGGAATAAATAGGGAGAGAGGGGGAGGCGGACCGAAGATGGAGAGTAAAGAAGATAGGTGGAGAGAGTGTAGGTGGGGAGGTAGGGAGGGGATAGGTCAGTCCAGGGAAGACGGACAGGTCAAAGAGGTGGGATGAGGTTAGTAGGTAGCGGGGGGTGCGGCTTGGGGTGGGAGGAAGGGATGGGTGAGAGGAAGAACCGGTTAGGGAGGCAGAGACAGGTTGGACTGCTTTTGGGATGCAGTGGGTGGGGGGGAAGAGCTGGGCTGGTTGTGTGGTGCAGTGGGGGGAGGGGGTGAACTGGGCTGGTTTAGGGATGCAGTAGGGGAAGGGGAGATTTTGAAACTGGTGAAGTCCACATTGATACCATATGGCTGCAGGGTTCCCAGGCGGAATATGAGTTGCTGTTCCTGCAACCTTCGGGTGGCATCATTGTGGCAGTGCAGGAGGCCCATGATGGACATGTCATCAAGAGAATGGGAGGGGGAGTGGAAATGGTTTGCGACTGGGAGATGCAGTTGTTTGTTGCGAACTGAGCGGAGGTGTTCTGCAAAGCGGTCCCCAAGCCTCCGCTTGGTTTCCCCAATGTAGAGGTCCACTGTACCCGGAGCGGCTTCCTCTACATTGGGGAAACCAAGCGGAGGCTTGGGGACCGCTTTGCAGAACACCTCCGCTCAGTTCGCAACAAACAACTGCACCTCCCAGTCGCAAACCATTTCCACTCCCCTCCCATTCTCTTGATGACATGTCCATCATGGGCCTCCGGCACTGCCACAATGATGCCACCCGAAGGTTGCAGGAACAGCAACTCATATTCCGCCTGGGAACCCTGCAGCCATATGGTATCAATGTGGACTTCACCAGTTTCAAAATCTCCCCTTCCCCTACTGCATCCCTAAACCAGCCCAGTTCATCCCCTCCCCCCACTGCACCACACAACCAGCCCAGCTCTTCCCCCCCACCCACTGCATCCCAAAACCAGTCCAACCTGTCTCTGCCTCCCTAACCGGTTCTTCCTCTCACCCATCCCTTCCTCCCACCCCAAGCCGCACCCCCCGCTACCTACTAACCTCATCCCACCTCCTTGACCTGTCCGTCTTCCCTGGACTGACCTATCCCCTCCCTACCTCCCCACCTACACTCTCTCCACCTATCTTCTTTACTCTCCATCTTCGGTCCGCCTCCCCCTCTCTCCCTATTTATTCCAGTTCCCTCCCCCCATCCCCCTCTCTGATGAAGGGTCTAGGCCCGAAACGTCAGCTTTTGTGCTCCTGAGATGCTGCTTGGCCTGCTGTGTTCATCTAGCCTCACATTTTATTATCTTGAATAATACTGGAATCCTTTTCCATCAGAAAAATAAGTTTTGCATTTTAGTATGACCTTTTACAACTTTAGGATGCCCTAAATCTACAGGACTGTGGTAGCACTGTCAGCTCTGGGTCAGAAGTTGTGGATTGAAGTCCTACTATGATATCCTAGGGATAAAATTGAAGTCACATGTTCAATGAAGTACTGAATGAATGTTGCACTGTTGGAGGTATTTTTCTTTTTACAGATGAAGTCCATTTAGCTTGGTCGGCTAGCTTTTGATACCGAGTGCTGCCAACAGCACGGGTTCAATTCCTATGCCACCTGAGGTTATCATGAAATCCCTCTTTCTCCACCTTGCCCCTTGCCTAAGGCTGACCCCCAGATTAAATTCACCACCAATTAGCACGCAGGAACAATTTGGATGGTTCTCTAGGAGTACGATGACTTTAGAAAGTTTTTAAACTAAGGTTCCATTTATCCTCTCCAGTTGGGTCTGAAGGATCCATGACTCTGTCTTGAAGAACTGTGGGAGAATGCTTCGCCAAAATTCATCCCTCAGCCATGAAAAAAGGATCATATGCTCAAGATCACTTTGTTTCTTATAGAATCTTGTAGATTAGTTGCTACATGTCCTTACATATAGAATCTACACTTTAAAGTAATGCATTGGATGTCAAGTGCTTTAGAACATCTTTAAGTTCTGATAGCTGCTATATAAATGCAGGCCTTTCTTTTCTCTTCAAAATGCTATACAGCCAGTTAATTACCATTGAAATATAGCCACTATTTTAACTTAATTTCTTCATACACCATTACTCATCATCACAATTCAGTGAATTATACATCTGCTCCTAAAGGTTGCCAATGTTATTCATCCTCCTTTGTTTCTGTCACTCTGTGATATTTATTTCATGATAATATGACTGGAATTTCCAAAATAAAGTCACAATGAGCTTTTTAAGGAGAAATTAAACCTGTAGTGGAATGTTGTTCTGGTGGTTCAATGGCTGTGTAAATGTCCCATTCAGTAATATATTTGGAGCTAATTGATACACACTTATGAACAGGTGACTGCTGCATCAATGGCTTCCAACATCTTTAATCTACCTTTGGGGCATTACTGTTACCCTAGTAAGGCAAATGTTTATTGCTCCTCCCAGCTACCATTGAGAAAGAATCCCTCCAGTGCAGAAAGAGGCCATTCAGACTATTGAGTCTATACCAATCCTCCAAACAGCACCCCATCCTTTACCCTCATTTAGCTTGGCCAATCCACCTAACCTGCAAATCTTTGGACTATGGAAGGAAACCAGAGACCCCAGTGGAAACCACACAGGCACGGGAAGAACATGCAAACTCCACACAGAGAGTCACCCAAGGCTGGAATTGAGCCCAGGTCCCTGGTGCTGAGAGTCAGTAGTGCTAACCACTGAGCCACCATGCTGGCCATGATAGACCTTCTTGATAACCTGTTACTATCGTTGTGATGAAGGTGCTCCTACAATGTTGTTAAATAGAGATTTTGACCCGCTGATGTTCAAGGGAAGATTATGTCTCCAACCTGGAATTCACATGAATTGGAGGGATAGCTTGGAGCTGACATTGTATCTATGCAGCTGCTGTATCCACTTTGATGGATAACGCTGCCACAGAAGATATAACCTGGATCCCTGATAGGCATTTTTTCCCCTAATTATACATTGGCATAAGCTATTTTCCCTCTATGAACCATGACCTTAATCTTAAAGTTCTAGTACAGGTGGCATACAAGTCAAAATTAAGTACCACGTGCACAGAAAATTTACTTACATGTCCCATGCCACAGAGAAAATGAGAAGGTATGTCAGGTACAATCATTCATAGCATCTTGTTCAGCTATAATGGGTGAATACCTTGTTAACACTGACAAAATATCAGAGTACTGGTTACAAGTATAAAACTCTAGTCTAAGCCATTGTCTTCAGGAGCAGGAGGAAGTACAGCAGCAAATTAAATCTTGGGATAACATGATTAACTAAAAAAATGCAGAACATTATTTAATTATTAAATGTAAATGAGAAACAACTGTGCAGTGAGAGAAATAAGTGGGACCAGCCAAAAAGAAATACAGAGAGAAAGACACAAATAAAACACAGGATATATTAATGCCATCTGTCCTACTCCATGCTCCATGTGGTAGGAAATAAAACATGCATTATTACAGAATCTTTCACAACTCAGGATGTCCCAACATGCTTTATAACCAATGAAATACTTTTGAATCTTAGGCACTACGCTAACGTAGGAACTTTGTACTGTTCTTGGTAATTTTGCTACAATTAAGACTTGGACACAAATATGTAAAATTGTACCAGAGATAGTAGGAACCACAGATGCTGGAGAATTTAAGATAACAAGGTGTAGGGCTGGATGAACACGGCAGGCCAAGCAGCATCAGAGGAGCAGGAAAGCTGACATTTCAGGCCTAGACCCTTCTTCAGAAAATCTGAATCACAGATCTAGGCCCGAAATGTCAACTTTCCTGCTCCTCTGATACAGCTTGGTCTGCTGTGTTCATCCAGCCCTACACCTTGTTATCGACGTAAAACTGTAGTTCAGGCTGATTGAAGTAGTTAAATGTAATATTACAATCAACCTGCGGTGCCCCATTTCAGCCAAAAATGTGCCAGTTCGTTAATCACTTCTGGGGACAACAAAGAATTAAATATGTCACATCGAGGCTTTGTCGAAGGGACATAACCTCTGAAGTTCACTTTAAGAGTTGTAGGGTCATACAGCATGGAAACAGGCCCTTCAGTCCAACTCGTCCATGTCAACCAAGTTTCGCAAACTAGTCTCATTTGCTTGCATTCTGCCCATACCCCTGTAAACCTTTCCTATTCATGCACCTGCCCAAATGACTACCACAATTCATTCCAAATACAGATCACCCTCTGTGTGAAAAAGTTGCCCCTCAAATCCCTTGTAATTCTCCTCTCATCTTAAAATTGTGCTGTTTGGTTTTGAATTCCTCATCCAACAGAAAAGACCTTCACTATTCACCTTATCCATGCCCCTCTTGATTTTATAAACTTCCATTAGGTCACCCGTCAACCTCCTATGCTCCAGCCTATCCAACTTTTCTCTCTAACTCAAACCCTCCAGTCCCGGTAAGATCCTTGTCAGTCTTGTCTGCAACCTCTCCAATTCTTACACATTCTGATGACCAGCACCACCTTGCCAGTTTCTGCAACATCAGCTTTTTCTTGTTCATTTGCTGTTTGTGCAGTGTAAAAGTTCACAGTGCAGCAATACCAAATGTGTGCTCTATCTCTGGAGACATGACCCTCTTTCTAGTATAACTGAACACAGAGCACCAAGGCTACTCTTCAAGGAAAGGTCAAAAGCAAGGTCAAAGTTTAGTGACCAGACCACAGGTAAACAAAAAATAATAGACTGTAATGGCTAAAATAAGCCCGAGACAACCAGGCAGACATGATCTGTGTCTCTTGTTAAAGTGAAATGTTATTTCACTCAGAGTGGCTGTGAATTACATAAAGCAAAAAGTTAGGCAGGCTTGAAGCAGAATGAAGCCAGGGTTTATGATGTTGCCATCTCCTGAACAAAAGAGGCCCAGTGCCTATCAAACACATCCAAGAGCTCAAATGAATGGCCGTCATTCTATATGGACAATAAGTTACAGGTTGCTAAACTGGATTGTGTTTATATTTCTAAAATGTACATTATTAAACACACAATCAAAGTAATATAGTTTAAAATTTACTACAATATTTTCTGAATTATCCAGATTTCACAATGGAAATAAGAATGCAAACAGTTCTGAACTGCAGATTTATTAATTACAGACATAATTAAGGAACAATATACGTAAATCTGCATCAGAATGAGTTTTAAAACTTGATTGTCATGTGCTTGCCCATGAACTACAAACATGTAGTGACCATTTGACAGATTAGAGATATGAAAACTAGGGCCAAAGTTTGGACATTAATTATCTTTAGAACGTGTTTTTGTCCCTTTGGAATTCTGTAGTTTCAGAGAGTAGGTATTTATTTGGTGTTAATGCACCATAATTTTCCTACATTAGCAAATGGGTCCTTCTAATCAAGTGACTTGCTGGCCAACAGAATAGCCATTAGAGTGAGCTGAAAATTCCATCAAGTTCAGAAAGCATACCCTGCAAGTTCTTGAAAGTGCACGGTTGGACGACACTTTATTTTGATCTTTAAGTGATTAATGAACTAGCACATTTTTTTGCTGAAATGGGGCACCACAAGTTAATTATAGCATTACATTTAACTACTTCAATCAGCCTGAACCACAGTTTTACATATTTTCTACATTACAACAGCGATGAAGTTTCAAAAATACTTAATTGACTGGAAGGCTCTTTGTGACATCTTGAGATTGCGAAAGGTGCCATATAAATGCATATTATCCTTTCATGTCAGGTATAAAATACACCAGCCAGTTTTCTGTTCTCCTCACTGTGGCATAAATTAGTGCAAAAGGACTGAACATAATTATGGAGTAAGAGATAAATTCCGTGAGAACAATGCATTCTGCCATCAAGGTACTTAGAAGTCATAATAATGCCAGAAAAATAGTTAATCAGATTATAGTTTACTTCACATAATTATAGGCCCAATTTAAGCCCTTTCGGTTCAGTGTAATTCTATTGCACAAATTAATGTACTACTGTAATGTTTCCACTTTATGCGCCAGCCATTCCTGTAGCTCTTTCTCTCTTGGATTGCCAATTTAAATGGTAATTTATATCACAAATATGGGTAATTTTATTGATATGATTAGAATCTGAGCTGAAACTCTTGTGCTAAGTAGAGCTTCTCTAAACAACAGAGAGAAAGGCATTAAGGGCATTAGATTGGGTTGCAATCAATGCTTCCAGAGGCTAAGAGGTAATGTACTTATTGAGTGCATCCCAAACATGCCTAGGCACTAACTCATTTGATCAGAATTTAACCAAATCATGCCATTAAATAGTATGGTGATTTAGCAGTTATGTTACTAAATTAGAACTTGAATGTTCATTCCCAAGTGGAAGGCATGCAGTCACAGCAAACTTAACCTGAGAGATGGGCAGAAGGTCTGCCTCATTGTTCTGCCAGTGCTATGAAATTTCTTTAAATATTAATAAAAAGTCTAATACTAATTGAGAAAAAGACAGGGAGTTGCCCTGGTCAACATGTATCCCTTAAACAATACTGCAAGAAATGCAGATTAGCTCATTTGTTCAGCTACTGTTTTGGGATCTTGCTCTGTGCAAACTCAATGTTCTATTTCGCTATATTACAAGCGTAGCTTTAAAAAAATTTCAATAATCTGAGATAACAAGGTGTACAGCTGGATGAACACAGCAGGCCAAGCAGCAGAGGAGCAGGAAAGCTGCTGTTTCGGGTCTGGACCCTCCTTCAGAAAACTGTTTTAGGACAGCCTAAGGACCTAAAAAGTGCAACATAAATCCTTTTTATTTGTTTAGTACATAGCTCATATAAAATTCCTTAAAATTCATTAAACACAGTTAAAATACGCTGGTGAACAATCTTGCAAAAAAAATGCGCACACTGCAATTTTAAAAGACAAATCCAGCCAGCCAGTATACCATTATCTTAGAGGCATTAAAGACATGTGAGTACAAAACAACATAGGGAGACTGTTCCAGAATAATCTGACATTCAAATATTCCTATTTGCTGCAACCATGCTATAACAATCAGAAATAAAAATTGAGATGCAAAGAATTTAAGACTCTGAGGAAACCTGGTGATGATGTTACAGAGCTGCTCCTCATGTGCATAAATAGCATGATATAGTTAAAGAGAAGGAGAGAGTAGTGTATGGAGTAGATCAATTAGCATTAGGTGATAGAATTTATGGCATCATCTTTCAGTAATGTAACAGGAAGATTGGAGCCTGGTATATCTCTGAACAATGTGTATTGTAATATTTAATGTGGAAATATAGTAAACTCAGTGTTAAGAAGAGCAGAAGCCCAGAGATAGATCTTGACCTTGCCTTCTCATCGGACAGTCTGTTTTGAACCCAAAGTCTTAAAAATAACAAAAGAAAAATAGATGAAAAAAATAGTTAGATTTGTAAATTAGCCACTAAACTTAAGTGACCAAAGGAACCACTATCCACTTTTATTGATAAAGTAACATTAGTCAATTGATCTGGCAGGGGTGCCAATGAACTTCAGATAGTTGGAACAACTTAGTTGAAGGGCCTTTTCACTAAATTAAGTAAATGTGGAGATTTTTACAACAGCATTTACCATTCTGGCAAGTAATATAAATATTTCCATTTCAGTTGCATAATGTGGCCAGGATGAGTTTATTTTACACTGCTAAATTATAGCATTCTTTTCAGAAGATGGAAAAAATCTTATGCTGAATGTTCATACTACATTGGCTTAAATGTACACAGCTTGATGGGTCTTCAGATTTAACATGTGCAGCCTGGAAAAATGTGAACTTGTAAGTCATTACATTCACTGAAAGCAGTAATGTAAAGCATCTGCTGCTAGCCATAGTGCAGACATGAGAATACACAGAACACCACTTTGTTCAGTATATATTAAAGTAATTTGTCACATGCCATGAATAGTAATCTACAGGTTTATCTGAATTTACTGTATTGACATTCTGCCACCTTTCTACATTTATTTTTTCTTTACATTTTCGTCTCATTTAAAAAGATGAATTTTATACCATTAAAGTGATTGTTTCCACTTTTATCATTCTTCGACCACAACTTTTAACTAGGGACTCGGGGAACATGTAAGCATACCCCAGCCTGGCTTTTGCCCCTGTTTTTCTCATCAACTGCCCTTGAGACCTCCATGAATGAGACAGTCAAATCTGTACCAGATTACATGCATTTTTTGTGGTGTACAACACAAATATTTTCTCACAGAGGGCCTGGAAAAGCCAATAAATTTAGGTAGCTTATATACCATCACTTTTATTCTGAGTTACAAGGATATAAGTTAGTTATCAGCTTTAGGAGTGTAGCTAGCAACCTTACAACTGATTCAGAGACTTCACAGCACTGAGGAAGTGCTACATTTTTGGAGATGCTATCTTTCAAGTGAGATGTTAAACTGAAGTTTTATCTCCTCTCTCAGGTGGGTGTAACAAATTAACTTGTAGAATTTGAAGGTTAGAGGAGTTCTCCTTATGGTTCTGGCCAATATTTGACCCAATCTCAGTTTTTTCTTGGTAGGCTTTGATATGCATAAGTTGATTGCTGCATTTCCCACATTAAAATAGTAGCTATGCTTCAAAAGCACTTACAGAATTGTTGTGGAATGAAGGGCTGTCTTTCTATCACCATCCATTCCAATCTATATGTGGAAATACGATAAAGCATTTTGATTCAGGATTTTCATACAGTAACTGGCAATGAATACCATGCCATCAATGACTGTCAGAGGAATGTGACTGTCTACTGAGGATTACAGGGAAATTTAGTTTGCCTTCTCTAATTACGTGGCTGCTTTTGTATCCTGCTGTCTGTCTATAGAATCTATCATTTCACATGAATGAGGAAAAGCTGTGGAAATCCATCACAAGGGCATTATCTCTCGTTTGCATTCTGAAGGTGACATTTAATTTATGCTCTACCTTTATCAAGCTCTCTAAGCTCCTCCCTCCTTCACCATTCCAGAATGTAACTGGCAGTTCATTAACCTTCCCTCAACCTTTTCGTCTTTCACGTGGCATTAGGGGTGTACAACTACAGTAAATGTTTGACTCCCTTTCCCATTGTCCTTATTCACCAGTATTTCTGGTATGCAGCCTGGCTCAGAATAGGCATTCACATTCAGCAAGTATTGTTGGACTGAGAACATTGCAAAAAACCCTTCTGCCCAGTTTGGAGAGGCAAATGCAGGCTGTCTGCAGAGGGAACAACTCATTAAATAACCGAATTGAGTAGGCTAAAGCAATGTTCTTTCTCAGAACTTCAGACTGTCAACTCACAGATAGTAGTAGAACTCTTGTTGCTAAGGGCTTAACCCTTAGTGCCACTCTGCACCCACATTGTCTACAGTAACTCAGTAGCAACACTCACCTCGGGGTCAGAATGTTATTTTTTGAAACGTCACTGCAGAAGCTAGAATATAGGAGTGTTCAAGAAAGAGGTGGTAAGTTTTTGGCAATGTCACTGAGACCTAAACTAATTCTCTGCAGACTCTGGTTCAGAATCCACCATGACAGCTTCTGAAATTTAAACTGGTTAATAAACCTGAAATATAAAGGTAATCTCAGCAATGGTGATTTTAACAAATATCATATCAACTATTTTTGGCAACTATCAATTTCTGCTTCACTAATGTTCTTCAGGGATGGAAATCTGCCATCCTTGCTTGATCTGGCCTACATGTGACTCCAGGCTACAGTAACGTGTCTGACTTTGAACTGTCCCACAAGCCACTCAGCTGTATGAGCAACTTGATATGGTCAAGAAGTACTGACCTTACCAATGACATTCAAATTTTGCAAGTAATTTTAAAACAAAATTAATTTAGTTGGGCACTCCAGTGTGGATCTGAGAATGCAGTGTAGGGGTACCATCTTCCAGATGTTGGTTAAATCTAGGCCTTGTCACACTGAAATTTCAAAGATCCCATGACACAATTTGAAGAAGACAAAGGAAGTTTTCCTTTGTATTCTGGCCAGTGCTTATTCCTCAACTAAGGAAACTGGAACAGATTATCTGGTCAGGCAATCTCAAGGCTGTTGATGGGATCTTGCTGTGCGGAAATCAGTTACTTAGTTTCCCTATGTAACATCAGTGTTCACATTTCAAAAGTACTTCATTTGCTTTATAAACCAGTTTAGGGGAGTTTTGAACTTGTGATAGTTCCATATAAATCCAAATTTTTTCTTGCTTTTACATAATTACATTTTTGCAAACGTTCAGAGGCATTGAAGACTAGAATAGAAGGATCACAATAAGGCCTTGTTAATGCTGCACAGAGTATAGTAATAGCTGCTCTGATTTGGAACCTCAAGCTAGTTTTCAGTCAGTTTTTGGCCTCAGTGGTAAGACATTGCCACAGATCTTTGGAGTACCATTATGATGATTTGGTAATGAGACGATGTCTTGTTTGTAGGTCCCCAATCTCTGTTGAACCATTGTAGGACAAATGTGAAAACTGGCACCTAAATTCTGACATTAATTTTTGTTGAACCTGCCCCTCGGTAAAAGAAATTAGGTGGGGTGCAACTCTGGCTTTTCACCTTGTCCAACTTTACTTTCTGTGCTTAGAATTTCACGTAGTTTTATTTTCCATCCAGTTCCATGGGGAACCTGCCCAGAGACCAAGTTCAAACTTACCCTAATTGTTCTTGGGTGCATCTATTCTCAATTGTATATGTAACTCCCCTTTGAAAGTCACTGGTCTGAATCTATAGACCTGGAAAGATCAGATGAAAAATTTCTCGTTCACCTTCAATGTTGTTTTTATCGGATGAATTTCCAGGTCAGGGACTGCCAAGACAAAACATTGTAGATGAATCGAAACAGGTTGGGTCTGGAAAAGGGGGTTGTTTTGCCTGAAGGGGTAGAGCAGGAATTGAGGAAGAGGTGTAGGTAAGGTACATGGTCAGGCCTAGGAGTGTCAGGATTGCCGGGTGGGGCAGGGTAGCAGCATCACACCTGAAGGGCTAGTGTTGAATATGTCAGGTTTGGGTTTGAATTGGGCTGTCAGGTCTGGGATGGACTTCGGGTCCAGAGAGAATCATTAGTAAGGTGTCAGGTCCTCAAATTGTAGTTAGGGTCAGCAGTGGGAAAGATAGGTCTGGTAAGGGGGGGGGGGGCGCGCGTTGGTAAGTGGTGAGTAGTCATGTAACCATAGGAGGGGAGGTGAGTGAGGGAGGTAGTCATGTTGACGAGTGGTGTCAGTTGTGGGTTCGGAGATGTGACTCAGTTTCACAGCTAGCCAATAGTTAATGCAGATGTCAATTCCTCTTACATTCGATGGATAATTCCTCTTACTTTTCCTGGAAAAACTAATCAGGTAAATGAATTGGAACTATCCAAAGTTTCCAACTCTAACTCAGAGTTGAGGACTTGTTTTTAAAAAGAGGAAACTGATTCTTTGTAATCACCAATTGGAAATTTCAACTGCCTGAACAGTTCTGATTGATCCAGCGCTGACTATTTTGCAGTTGGACAACCTGCATCACTTCTACACTTCTATAACTGAAATATTCCACCTCGTAATTGCTTGCTTCATAAAAATAACACTCTTCATCTTCCACTCTGTGCTTTTGCCAATCATTTCAAATCCATTCCTTTGGTTACAGACCGTCCTGGCCATAGTTCTGAACTCTAGTGCATTCATCACAAGAACTTCAACTACCCACATTCTCAGCTCCTGTATTAGAATGACCAATAAACAAAGGGTTCTGAACAAATTATAGAAAGCATAATTCTTCCATCTATTCATTTATCCCTTTTTATCATCCTCAGCAATGTTCAAAAATACAATTGTCAAATCTTTGTGACTTCTGGACAAACTCAAGGATCGTTGGTGTTTCTGTAGCAAATAGAAACTGATTCACCTTGTTTACTCAATCAAAATCCATCACAGAATCCCAAATATGTGGAAGCAGGCCAGTTGGCCGATTGAGTCCACACTGACCCTCTGAAGAGCATTCTACTGAGGCCCATTCCCCTACCCTATCCCTGTAACCCTGCAGCGCCCACAGCTAACCCACCTAGCTTGCACATCCCTGGGCACTATGGACAATTTAGTATGGTCAATCCATCTGACCCTCACATCTTTGGAATATGAGAGGAAACCCACGCAGACATGGTGAGAACGTGCAAACTCCACACAGACAGTCGCCCGAGGATGGAATTGAACCTGGGTCCCTGAGAGGTAGCAGTGCTGACCACCGAGCCACCATACCACCCTAATAGCTTTGAAGATTTCTATTAAATCTCTGAACTTTCTTCATTCTAAGTAGGGCAATCTGGTTTTGCCACTTAACTGAAATCCCTCTTTCTTGTCATAATTTTCTGTGCAATTCTTGAAGATTTTGACAAGTGTGGCATGTAAAATCGAGTATGATGCTGGAACTCTTCAGAAGAGGCCTTTTTCTCCAGCACTGTTTTACTAACAGAGCACAGATCAGTCAATTTCAAAAAGTTGATTTGTTTGACCTGGAGATGAACCCACGAATAATCCCTTAGAAAGACTAATAATCAGCGTCCATAAACAAGTGATTATTCACAGCAGGAGTTACAGCTGGGATTTTAGGATCAGCACACATGGAGAAAAGTATTTCTCTGTGCTATCTTTGCAGTTGTAGTTTATCTCTTTGAATGACAATTTCTGGTTAATTTCAATTAGTAGCACTCTAGTAATCCTGCTGTTTTGTTCATCCATTTTGAAAGATAAAAATTCTAGCATTAATTTAACATCAGTCAAATGGTGACATTGATGTCAAAAGTTGGATGACACTATTGTTAAAAGTTATTCACTCACCTTAATATTTTCTTCATCTAAATGCTAACACTTGTTTTTACCAGTGTATCACTGATTAGAGCTTGAACTAGTCCTCAAAGCTAGGATGGATATCTTATATTACATTGACTCCCAGACACTGGAATATATTTATACAATATGGAGACAGGCTTACAACCTGGTGAAGCATGGATAATGTAAGAAAACCACTTCACAAATAGCTGGATTTATACAAAGATTTACATAAATGTTGAGCTTGTTTTGCTTCAAGACTGAGTGGAACTTCCTTTCCCTAGTGTGGTTTGAGCAATGGTGAGAAAGGTCACTTTTTGAGAAAGCTTTTGATAAAGTTCCACAAGGGCTCATTGTGCAATAGCAAAGCATGTGAGTTTGGTGGTATTATACTGGCATGGTGTGAGAATTGGTTGGTACACAAGAAACAAAGAGCAGGAATGAATGGGTTGTTTTTGGAGGAAATGTCAAACAGTGTGCCTGAAGAATTGGTGCTTGACCCCCAGCTATCCAAAACATATACAAAAATTTAAATGAGAGACTCAACTGTAGTATTTTAAAATTCGCTGGCGACATAATACCTGGTGGGGTTGTGAATGGTGAAGAGGACATAAAGAGGCTTCAGCGTGGTTTAGATTAGACAACTGAATGGGCAAATGCATGGTATACGCAGTATGGCATGGATAAATACGAAGTTGTCCACTTTGATAGGAAAATCAGAATGCAAGAGAATTAAATGGTGATGAATTGGGAAATGTTGATGTACAAAAGGACCTAGGTGTTCATGTACCAGTCTCAAAGCAAGTGTGTAGACATAGAAAGCAATGAGGAAGGTAAATAGTATGTCAGCTTCCTTTGCAAAAGGGTTCAAATACAGGAGCAAGGATGTCTTACTGCGGCTATATATGGCCTAGGTGAGACCACACTGGACTATTCTGAACAGCTTTGGGTTCCCATATCTACGGAAGGATGTGTGGGCCTTGGAGGGGGTCCAGAAGATGTTTACAAGGATGATCCTGGGAATGAAGGTCTTGTTATGTGTATCAGACAAGTACAAGAGTATGATGTTGATGTAGAAGTTCATTTCTGATCATGCCGAATAATGGAACAGGCTTAACGGCCTGAATGGCCTGCACTTGCTGTTGATTCCTGTGCTTCTATACAGGGAGAACTCTGGGTCTGTACTCGATAGCGCTTAGAAGGATGAGAGGGGGAGCTCACTGAAGCTTATAGAATACTGAGAGGTCTGGATACAGAGGATGTAGAAAAGATGTTTCTATTAGTTGGACAGACTAGGACCCAAGGGTGTGGTGACAGCCTGTCAGAACTAAGATGAGAAGGAATTTCTTCAGCCAGAAGGTGTTGACTCTGTGGAACTCATTACTGCAGAGGCCAAGTCATTGAGCATAATTATTCCCAAATTGTTGGTGGGCCTTTCAGCCTCCTGCCTCATTCAGAAACATACTAGCTGATTAGTATCAATGCCATTTAGCAGGCTTAGTTACAAAATCCTTAATGCCTTATCCTAACCGACATCTCTCAAGCTCAGTTTTGAAATTTTTCAATTCATCCAACTTGATCAGCTTCCTGGGGAGAGATTTTCAGATTTCAAACAGCCCATATATTTAGAGTTAGGCAATTAATCTGAAGACAATGCTCCCCAACACAGGGGATTTCTCACTCTATCTACCCTATTAATTTCTTTAATCACCTTAAACACCTCAATTCATTCGCTCTTAATCTTCTATATTTAGTTGTCTCATTTATTGCAGCAAATTTCGAAATGGCGTCAATGCACTGATCAGTCACATGACTGACAGGATGGAATGAAATGATGTTTCAATGGATGGATTACGTCAAATACGGAAGAATTTCTAAGCATGTCAAAATAATTATTTCATTATAGCAAAATAAACAGTGAGAACCTTAACACACAGAACTAAGAGTTAAAGGAGGCAGTGCAGGAAATACGGAACAAGTTTGACAAAATCTACTTATATGCAATAGTATAACTGGAGATAAATGTAATGCTCACTGTTGGAAAGTATTGCATGCAGGAAGGAAAAGCAGACACACTCATGTTTGGTGTTGAAATAGGTAAGGATGAAGCTGAAAGACAATCAGGAACCATATATCAGATTCAATATTCAGCTGGTCTAACTAATGCAGAGCAGCAATCAACAGAACTAACAAAATGTTAAAATTATAAACTCAAATCAGTAGAGTACATATCAGTAGAAGTTGTGATCAGACTGAACAGTACTCTGGTCAGATCACATCTCAGCATTCTGTCCAGTTCTAGTCACTGAAATAACAGGTCATATTCAAAACATTGAGGCAGTAAGAGGAACCGTAATCTTGATCTTGCAAGTCAGAGGCCTCAGTTGTGAGAAAGGATGTGAGGAATTTTCGGTATGAATATAACAAATGGGCTGTAGTTCAGATTGGTGTAGAGCACACATTTAAGTATTGATGGTGGTTCAATGCTCGCACAGTCACCTTTGACCATGAAAATTAAAGGTTCAACCCCCTGTTCCAGAACCCTGAGAATAAAATTTAGGCTGACTCTCCAATACAGTCACTTAGAAAGCAATGCTATTTGACTGATCTTCTGTGTTTCAGATGGATATCTAACAAAGGACTCTCAGGCAGGTGCAAAGAATCCTATAAGATTTTTGAAGAAACACTATCTGGGGTTCTGGTCAACATTTATTCATCACCTATAACAGATGATTTGACCTTGAATCACCTCAAGGTTTTTTAAGAGTCTGCCGCGTCCCATATAGCTGTTGCATTGCAACCCTGACTGCAGTCTAGAAATTGGCTATAAGGCATTTTGGGAATCATGAAGACACAACAAAAATGCAAGTTCATGCTTTAAGAGTAAGGTAAGAAATCATTGTTCACATCAAATGGACTGCCAACATACTGGAGCTGAAGCCTCTGAGATTGTTTCATGAAACAATGGGGTAAGAGGGAGGATAAAGGGGGAATTCATGTAAGAATGTAAAAGCATAACAAGTAGGAGAAGGATAGGTTCGTACGCCCTATGAGCCTGTTCTGTCATTTAATATATTGATGTCTGATTTACAGCTTCAGCTTGACTTTCATACTTGTTCCCCATATTCCACAAATCTCTAAAAGAGCAAAACTGTTGTGTCTTCTGAATGGGTGAATTAACTGGAGCCAGTTGGTACAATCAAAATCTGAGAGGTGGTCAGCATCTATTTGAAACTTTTGTATAAGTTATGTTATTTAACAACAATCCAAAAGAAATTCTTTTGCTTTGAAACAGCTGGTGTTTTGCAGAACTTTCATTTTTTGTTATAAATTATATACACCCAAGGATTTTCTTGGTGACTGGATTTAGCCTCTCTTAAACTGTACCATTCCTGAGGCTCCCTATAAAACTTAATCCTTCCTGTTTATGCTTGCACTTCACATTTCTGTACTCCCTTGTTTCAGCCATGTGGTGTGTTCTGTTGTATTTCAGACAAATTGTCATATGCTTTTAGGCTTTGGGAAATATTTGGAGCAGTATCAAGTAAAATTATTAAATATCATACATGCGCACACATTCTGCAAATCAGCCACCGTGAAAGAAATAAAAGCTGCATTTTTAAAAAAATATGGTGAATGGCTCGACTTAATTTCCTTGCTCCCTGCAGACTGGTCCAATTCAACCCAGTGAAGAAATGAATAGGAAGAGTCTCTACCCCTCCCCAAACTGTCAGGCAAGGCTCGCGAGTCGAGGGGAAGCAGAACTCTTCCCAGTGCATTGGGAAGCTGCTACAAGTACCTCACAAGAGAAGCACGCCATTCAGCCCCTCAAACTTATTCCACCTTAGGATTCCACCCACTTATTTCTAAAGCTCATCAGCCAAAGCACATTTATCTATCAACACTTTGAAGTGGCTGGAAGCTAGTGAACTGTAATCAGACAGTTACTTGGAACTGATAGCTCATCCAGCACATGGTAATGAGACCTTGAATCCTGCCAACTGAAATAAGGACACAGTCCCAGGTACTGGAGTTAGACTGCAGTAGTCCTAAGAACTAAATGTACAATCTACGTTTTGCACACCGCACATTCTTCTCTGTCTCCTCATTTCTAATCCACTGTGGACAATTGAAATCATTTCTAATAGTTATTCAGTGCTTTTAATAGTCTCATGATATCACCAACCACTTTCAAAGAGTAGACACGATTGTAATGCAGGAAATGGAAGCAGCCAATTTATGCTCACCAAGTCACACAATCTCTGATGTGCTAATCACTAAATAATCTGCATTTTGTCAATTTGGTCAAGAGCTGAATATTGAGCTGGGCACCAGGAAAATTTCTCCTGCTCTTCTCAGTTTTGTGCCAAATATTCAACAAAGGGCAGGCCAGGCCTCATTTTAAAGTCTCCTCCAAAAGATGGCACCTCTGACAGTGCAGCACTCTCTCACTCCTTTTTGTGGATACTCCTCTTAAATAAGAACATATTCCTCATCAGAAATACATTGGTAAATAGCTCTATTTTAACAAGTAGTATGACTACACTTTTGGACAGCCCCTTAAGCTTATTCTTGACGGTCCCTCAGCTTGGTTTACGTGTGTAAAGGGAGACTGAGCCCCATTGAGAAATGACTCACGTGAGGACTGACTTGTTTCATTGCAGTTTCTTTAATTATGTTAGGACAGCAATTCACTGCACTCACACATCATCGATCGAGCTAGCTTTTCTTGGCTGCCAGTCAGGCCCCACTGAAGTTGTGGAAAATTAGGCAGACTGTGAGAAAACAACTCTTGTGAAAAAAAAAGTCTCCAGTCCAACATTCAAGCTTCATACCTACCATCCCATTCCTATTTTTCAAACTCCATCCATGCGTGCAATAAATGCTAGCCATTGGGACCTGGAGGGCATGGGGTTCAGGAGAGGATGGGGTCAGAGGGAATGAGTAGGAAAGACCTTCTTTCAAATTCTGTTCCCAGTGCTGATCACACAACCTGTTTTCAAATTGATAGCCTCTGCACTGCATCTGGAACATATGTCTATTTACCACTGTAGGACAGCTGCCCTGCCAGCCTTTCAGCCTGAAATATTTGCCATTGTTTCTACAACAGACCTGCATACCCTGCTGTAAATAACAGTGCTTCTGCCTTCATCTTCTAGAATTATAGCCAAAGGGGAGTTGTGTGGTAGGAAGCTTACTCCCAAAGTGATTCATCACCATGGGTTATCAGGTCATGGTCACTGTTATCTACGGTGATCTATTGTGTGTTTTTGTTACAAAGGAATCAATAAATCAACTTATAGCTCATCCACGTCTTCAGTCAGAAAAGGAAGCAGTGCCTGAATGTACATGAAAAGCATTGCAAGAAAAGTCAACTGTGTTGAGTTCAATGGCCTTAGACGGTGTGCAGTGCATGTTCTAGAACAGATACAGGAGAGTTCAGAGTCCATTATATGCCCTTACATGTAGGAGATTGGTGGAGATGGGGATCTGATGATGCTGAAAGGATTTGAGCTGTTTCCTATGATGGGGTAGCAAGACAAAGGGGATAAAATGTAAATTACAGCCAAGAGGTTCAGGATAGAAATTGGGAAGTACAGAGGGTAACAGAAATTTGAAATTCTCTCAGAATCCCTACAGTGCAGAAGGAGGCTGTTCGGCCCGTCAGTCACACCAACCCTCCAAACAGCATCCCACTCTGATCCAGCCCCACCTTTACCATGCCTAATCCACCTAGGCCAACATATCCTTGGACACAATGGATAACCTGAATACGGCCAATCCACCTAACCTGCATAGCTTTGGACTGTAGGAAGAAACTGCAGCACCCGGAGGAAACGTATGCAGACACGGGAAGAATGTACAAACTCCACACAGACAGTCACCAAAGGCTGGAATTGAATCAGATATAATGGGAACTGCAGATGCTGGAGAATCCAAGATGTATTGTTCTATGTTCTACAACAAAGGGTGTAGCTGGATGAACACAGCAGGCCAAGGAGCATCTTAGGAGCACAAAAACTGATGTTTTGGCCTTAGACCCTAGGCACAAAACGTCAGCTTTTGTACTCCTAAGATGCTGCTTGGCCTGCTGTGTTCATCCAGCTCCACACTTTGTTATCAAAGGCTGCAATTGAACCCAGATTCCTGATGCTGTGAGGAAGCAGTGCTCACCACTGAGCCACCGTGCCACTTCCATAAAGTGCGGTGAATGTGAAATAACTGAAGCTTTCAAGGCTGAGATTGACAGATATTGTTATGCAAAGGAACCAAGGAATATAGAACAAAGAGGACTAAGTAGAGTCAAGGTGTAGATCAATCACATCTCTGAATGATTCAGCATGGTCAGGGGTTAAATTTCCTTGCTCTGTACCTGTGTTCCTATGCAAGATTATTCGCTCAAATATCTCCTCACGGCTCTCCAGTCAGTCTTCTTAGCTGCTAGTTCCTTATTTTATTAATAGCCATCGTCCCCCAGTGACATCAGCCCTCCTGCCTGCTCCTGTTGATGACTGACTGGCTTCTAGACGAGACACTGAACTGGTAGCTAAAGCTACTACTCAGTACCGTATGAACAATCTCATGGCACTATTCTGAAAATGAAACAGAATTCTTCTCAAAACCCTCATCTGCATTTATACTTCATTCAACACTGGCTCAAGAAAAATGAATTACCCGGTCATTAGCTCATTGATATCTGCATGCAAATCATCTGCCTAATTTCTTACATTACAACTGCAACTACACCTCAAAAATATTGAATTAACTACAAGGCGCTATGCAAATTCGGATCTGCCTCAGTTGGATGAGGCTGTGAACAGCACCAACTTGTGCCCATTATGAGTTGCTATTTTCAGGAAGCTCTCGTACGGGAAGATCTTACACCATTCAATCAAAGGCCTTTAAGTTTACCGTCAAACAAAAACAGGAATACAATCCGACCCCACCACCCAAGCACCTTCCTGGACCTCTCAGTCTCCATCTCAGGTAACCAGCTAAAAACCGATGTCCATTTCAAGCACACCGACTCCCACAGCTACCTAGAATACACCTCGTCCCACCCACACTCCTGCAAAAATTCCATCTCCTATTCCCAATTCCTCCACTTCCACCGCATTTGCTCCCAGGATGAGGCATTCCACTCCCATACATCCCAGATGTCCAAGTTCTTCAAGGACCGCAACTTCCCTCCCGCAGTGGTCGAGAACATCCTTGATCGCGTTTCCCGCAACACATCCCTCGCACCCTGCCCCCACCATGAGAGGATCCCCCTCATTCTCACACACCACCCCATCAAGCTCCAGATACAACGTATCATCCTCCAACACTTCCGCCATCTACAATCTGACCCTACTACCAAAGACATTTTTCCATCCCCACCCTTGTCTGCTTTTCAGAGAGACCACTCTCTCCATGACTCCCTTGTTTGCTCCACACTCCCCTCCAACCCCACCACACCCGACACCTTCCCCTGCAACCGCACGAAGTGCTACACTTGCCCCCAAACCTCCTCCCTCACCTCCATCCCAGGCCCCAAGATGACTTTCTATATTAAGCAGAGGTTCACCTACACATCTGCCAATGTGGTAAACTGTATCCATTGAACCTGGTGTGGCTTCCTCTACATTGGGGAAACCAAGCGGAGGCTGGGGGACCGCTTTGCAGAACACCTCCGCTTGGTTCGCAATAAACAACTGCACCTGCCAGTCGCAAACCATTTTAACTCCCCCTCCCATTCCTCAGACGACATGTCCATCATGGGCCTCCTGCAGTGCCACAATGATGCCACTCAAAGGTTGCAGGAACAGCAACTCATATTCCGCTTGGGAACCCTGCAGCCCAATGGTATCAATGTGGATTTCACCAGCTTCAAAATCTCCCCTCCCCCACACTGCATCCCAAAACCAGCCCAGGTCATCCCCTCCCCCCACCTGCATCCCAAAACCAGCCCAGCTCGTCCCCTATCCTCACTGCATCCCAAAACCAGCCCAGCCTGTCTCCGCCTCCCTAACCTGTTCTTCCTCTCACCTCAAGCCGCATCTCCATTTCCTACCTACTAACTTCATCCCACCTCCTTGACCTGTCTGTCTTCCCTGAACTGACCTATCCCCTCCCTACCTCCCCACCTATCTTCTTTTCACTCCATCTTCGGTCTGCCTCCCCCTCTCTCCCTATTTATTTCAGAATCCTCTCCCCATCCCCCTCTCTGATGAAGGGTCTAGGTCTGAAACGTCAGCTTTTGAGCTCCTGAGATGTTGCTTGGCCTGCTGTGTTCATCCAGCTTCACACTTTGTTATCAATGCAGAATGTCGTCAGACCAGATTTGCCAATGCCAGGTTTTGAACTGCCTTCAGCAGGCAAAGAGTTAATTGCAGAGACTGAAGGAAGCCAGCTCTCCTGTGTTCGCTTTCTGCACACCTGCCGTCTCAGGATCTGAGCTGAGCAATCGATTGCTTTTCCAAACGAAGCAGAAATTGAATTAATTAATTAATTAATTAACATGTTATTAAGATGGGCTGAAGCTTAACATGCCTGTGCCCGCGCACTCAGCATACACCATTCAGATCCCTCCTGACATGAGTGCTGGCAAAAAAACTTGTCCGAAGACATGGTTAGCTGGCAGAGATACAAGAAATGTAATCTGAATGAGGCAAAGGAAACAACACAGGATAGATTAGCAGAGGAAATCAGAATAGGGGGAAAGCCACAATATTGCAATTGTTGGTCTTTGAGACCTACTTTGAACTCAGCCAGTCGTCCCTATTTTTACAATGATGCTGGTGTGTTCAATATTTGATTAATCTTTATAATCAATACCATGTTTAGTTAAAAGCTTTATCAGTCTCACGGGCATTGCTCCTTTCTTCCCATTAACTCTGTAATTTATTACGTTTGATTATTTTTAAAAGCACGCTCATTTTTACCAGCGTTTAATTATTAATTTTTTAAAAAGCTATTGGTACATATTTATAATTATCTTTCGAAAACCTTCTCAGAAGCACAAAACCCTGTGGTTAATGACCTTCAGAACCCCACTCCATATCACTAACTTGATATCATGATAGGCTCAAGGACAGGATGTTCGATCTATGCCCACATGCTCTTGCAGTCTCTTACCTGCGATATTCCCCAGATCGGCCAATCACTGGCCAGCGTGGAAGGGGCAGTATGATACCCCTTCAGGTAAGTGGAGGAGAAGAGGCCCCCAAGGAGGAAGTGCCCTCTCTGCAATATTTTTAAATTTAAAGACAGACACCTGGGCTATCCTAATGGCATTGTGGCTGGACCACCATTCCTCAAAGCAATCAGAAACTGTAACTAAAGCCAGAGCGATGGAAAAAGTTTTAAGCTGGTTACCTGGTTTGCCACTGTGAGGTTGTCTCCAGTTGACTAGGTTGTATTCCACCATTGCAGGAACCTGAAGACCAACTGGAAATACTAAATGAATTTAGGTGCGGCATGGTGGTTCAGTGGTTAGCACTGCAGCTTCACAGTGTCAGGGATTCGGGTTCGATTCCAGCCTTGGGTAACTGTATGCGTGGAGTTTGCACATTCTCCCCATGTCTGTGTGGGCTTCCTCCCACAATCCAAAGATGTGTGGGCTAGATGGATCAGCTATGCTAAATTGCCCGTAGTGTTCAGGGGTGTGTGGGTTGTAGGGGGGGGATGGGTCTGGGTGGGATGCTCCAAGGGGCGGTGTGGACCTGTTGGGCCCAAGGCCCTGTTTCCACACGGTAGGGAATCTAATTTCTGACAATAACCCTTTATGGCCAATATGCGAGTTACTGCCCATTGTTCCCACTCACCCCGAAGAAACTGACTTGTTGGCACGACAGAGCTAAGGAATGGACATGCCCAGCTGGTGATACAAAGCTGTATACCCAGCTACTTGCACTTTCACCTAACAGTTCAAGCCCTGAGTTTCAGAAAAGGTTATGAATGTGCCATAGAATGCATTGACTGCGGATAATAAATAACACCTTAAAAGTATTTGTTATCTATGATAGGGTTCTGTAAGATCGAAACCTATTTTTGCTTGTTGCAGAGACCAAATCAAGAGACCATAGATAGAAGATGGTCCTAATAAATTCAACAGAAATGTCAGGAATAATTTCCTTATCCACAATGCAGTTAGAATGTGGAACGTGCTATTTCGTGGAGTGGTTGAGGCAAATAGCATGGATTCAGTTAAGGGAAAGCTGGGTAATTAAATAAGGCAGACAGAAATAAATTCTATGCAGATAGGGTCAGATGAAACAGAGCAGGGGAAGCACATGGAAAGCATAAACACTGGTGAGGACTACTTGTAATATATATATTCTTATTTAACAGTCCTGATCCTCTCTTGCTGCAGACTCAATATTTTTTTGCGTGCAGAGAATGCTCCTGGCATTAAAATATAGCACACTGACTTTAAATAATTTACAGCTGTAAATAGGACCTATGGTCTCCAGCTCATATCTAATCAATCTGGATCTGTTAGCCTATAATTAAAGGGATCACCTTTTGGCCTATTTCTGATTGATTTTTTTCCAAAGCTATGCACACTTACTGACAATTCCCTGAACGATTTCCTTCGTGACTGCACGAAACCGAGCTAGACAGGCCATGTATAATAGGAAGCAAATGGATTTTTTTTGAAGGATGTCAGTCTAGCAGCTTCTCGGCAAGCTTCCGTAATTGGAGCTGAAATGGGGCTGGGGACGGGAAGGGTCACTAACCTTTCAGGACTGTCCTGGAATCTCCAGGAGGTAAGGATCAATCACCTGAATACATGCTGCTGCAAGCAATCCGCCAGACAAATCAGAAGGAGGGCGTGAAAGAGTTTTAAGTGTTCGTTTATGAGCTATTTAAAACATGGGAGAAGGAAGGAAATAATTGTTGGACTGGGCGGGGTAGTTGATAACGGGCCCCAAGCTCCAGGAATACGTCAAGCCAGAGCTGACAACCTAACGTGGAGTGAACAGTGACAATCTTTGTAATTATGTTTGACAGATCCCATACCTCAATCCAGTTAACGTTAATTACAAGGGGACCTATTTGGCAAATACTTATAAATATGTATTTTATGCGCAGCCCAATGATACAAAGTTGTTTCAGAATGTGAGCAAAGATGTCACTATTAACATATCGACTGTCCCTCGGAATACAACGCTGTGTATTTTGACTTGAAACGCAACAGCAACAATACTGAGTTGGAGCTTTGAATTCCAGTCCGATTTTATCAGTCAGTCACGGTCAATGGGAAGGAAAGCTTCACCCCCAAACCCTAGCAACAATGTTCAGCCTATCAGGGATCTCATTGCATCCTGCAGCTTTCACCTCATCAGCTGAACTTCAAGTAGGTCAGGCTGTATTCTAATAGCTCCATGGCTGACTGACGCTTTCGGTCGTGTCTGTCTGCCTTTGCCCCGAAGTAACCTCAATTGCTTGGTGACACAATGACATACTGCTCTGTTAAAGCGCAGTCAAACTACAGCTACATTATTCTGCCTCGGGCATCACTTGCCAGACCTGGGTGTCTCTGGAGGGGCAGCATCAATCAGGCAGCTATTCACATGCATAAGTGGCTTCAGCACAAGAGCTGCCTTCATTAATGACCAGCTGTTTGAGCTAATATCCAAACAAAATAATGTCCTCTACCCTTTCTGACATTACATGCCATTCACATCTGTCAGGTTACGCTCATTGACTTAATAGTGAGCTGCAAATTAAAAACAATTCAGCACGGCAACTGCTTAAACCTCCCCACGGTCTGGCATTCATGTTGTAGGTGCACTTGCATTTAGATAGCGCCTTTCGAAACCTCAGCCTCATCTGAAAGCACAACAGCCAATGAAATACTTTTGAAGCGTGGTCATTTATCACGTGAAAAAATAGAGCAGACAATCTATGCAGAACTAATTCCCACAAACAGAAATATGGTCGTGGCCAAATAATTTGTTAATGTAATGCTGACTGAGGGATACCTGGAAAGAATGCCCATGCTCTTGTTCAAATAGTGTAGTGGGTTCTCTTACTATAAATTGACAGTGCCTGGAGTTAATGTTTCATCCGGCACTTCCCACAGTGTTGCACTCTCTCAGCATTGCACGAAAGGGTCAGTGAATACATTTTGTTCAAATCTTCGGAGTGAAACTTAGTTACAAACTTTAGACCCAAGAGATGAAGATGCTAGCTCTGGAGCCACGGCTGACATGGTAAATAATTCTACATAATTTTACACATGCTGTTACCCAGCATGTTCAATTTGGAGTTAGAGTTCAAAAAACAGCAGGAGGTCCCTGTCAGCGGAATAGGAATGATATCCCCTAAACCTGTCCCACATTTGACTAGATCTTGGCTGATCTGTAACTTAGCTCCATTTACCCACCATTACCCGTAAATCACTTACCTAGCAAAAATCTTTTAATCTCAGAGATAGCAAGAATTGCAGATGCTGGAGTCAGAGTCAGTACAGCATGGAGCTGGAGGAAACACAGCAGGTCGGGCAGCATCAGAGGAGCAGGAGAGTCAACAATGCGGGTGGAGACCCTTCAGGTCAGGCTCCTCTGATGCTGCCTGACCTGCCGTGTTCCTTCAGACCCACACTGTATCGACACCTTTTAATCTCAGCCTTCAACTGTCCTAACTTCAACAACAACTTTTGTGCATGAGATTTCCAGGTTTCTAGTAGCCTTTGTAATGAATAAATCTTTCCCGCTATCACCCAGACCACTTTTAATTTAGAGGCTATGCCTCCTATGTGGTGGAATGATTAACCAATCTAGCAAATGAAATGGCACGTTTTAGCCCAACCTGAAACAAAACATGGAGCAGTGTAGAATGATGACAGAGCTGCCTGATTGAAAAGTGAATGATCTTGTTTGTTTCCAGTGAGGCTTAATGGTCCCTCTCCTGCCTTTGAGTCAGAAGGGTGCAGGTTCAACCAGCACATAAGCTAGGCTGACGGTCCACTATGAAACTGAGGTTGTGCCATGTTGTTGGAAGCACTGTCTTTCAGATAAGACAATGCCCCAGGGTCTCACCTGTTAACTCGACTGCACAGAAAGTGACCGTGAAATCAGTTGAGGATGAGTTGAGGAATTAGCTCAATGGTCTGGGCATCATTTATTGCTCAACAGTTTTAATTAAGCACAGCTCATTTGCTGTTTGTGGAATCCTAGTAAACTCAGAACTAGTTGTCACATTGACATGCTTGGCAAGTAAATGCATTTCTTTGGCTGGTAAATGTTTGGGACGCTCTGAAAATATGATAAATTATTTCCATTTTACCTTTGTTAATGGGTGCATTAACATCGTGAGAAAGCAAAGTAGCAAAATAAATTTTATTGTAAAATCCAGACCTTTGGCATTCAGTGTACATTTTAGAAATTTTGAACTGGCCTGCCTTAATTTGCTTCTGAATCTAGTGCTATTTTTGTGATAATAGGAAATAGTTTTAATCGGGTCTTTTTATCCTTTTACGGGCAGAACTCTGTTTCAACTTTACTTTCTCAGGCAGAATAGTTAGTACCATTGCCGTCCAAAGCTTCCACAACTGAGCAGAGATTGCTATGATGAACAAAAACAGAAGTTGCTGGAAAAGCTCAGCTGGTCTGGCAGCATCTGTGAAGAAAAAAAGCAGGATTAACGTTTCAGGTCCAGTGACCCTTCCTCAGAACAGATGAATTGGGTTATAATTCAGTTCTGACTAACTCCCTGATTCAGTTCAAAAACAACCTGAATTAATCCACTCGTTTATCAATGAGAATGCCCTGATGGACCCTCTGTGGACAGTGTACCCAATTTACAAGGATATCAATGCACAACTCCTCTCCTTAAGAATGTGCCATTGTGGCTCCATCTACTAATATTCAATTGTGTAGGGCCTAATCTCTGGAATTCCTTTCCTAAAGCTGTCTTTCTACCATCTCCCTTTTAAATACATTGATATTAACTACGTCAACAACAAAAGGCACTTAGTCAATGTTCTTTGGTGGAGTGAAATTTTCTGAAAAGGTTTTCCAACTGCATTACCTGACAAAATTTAGTAACTGAGTAATGTAAAAGGAGATTGAGGCATGTGTCTAAAAGCTAGTTTAAAAGGGTAGATGGGGTATAAAGGAGGAGTGACAGGTAGGGATGCAGAGAGGTTAGGAAGGAAATTTCTGAGCCTCGGGCCTAGATGGCAGAAGGTACACTCGCGATGGTGATGTGAAGGAAAGTGAGAAGTGACACAAGGCTAGAGTCGGAGGAATGCAGAAATTGTGGCATGTTGTAGGGCTGCCCATGTCAACCATGCGTAACACCACCACAATGCTAGTTTCTTACTTTAAAATACAAATGCAGTTGAGCACTGGATCCTGCTATTGCTCAATCTGGGTAGTGGCTAGTTGATTCCAACAGGCCAACAAACAGACAAACAAACAATAATTTCATCTGTGGTGAGTCAGCAGAACAGAGCTGGCGCAAGGATTGGTGTGCTACAGTCCGGCCCATTGATTACTGTATCATGCTCCCTCGAGGAGCTTGAACAGTTCATCCACTTCACCAACACCTTCCAACCCAACCTTAAGTTCACATGGACCATCTCTGATACCTTTCTCTCCTTCCTGGACCTCTCTGTTTCCATCTCTGGCAACCACCTGAAAACCAATATCCATTTCAAGCCCACTGACTCCCACAGCTACCTAGAATACACATCCTCCCACCCACATTCCTGCAAAAATGCCATCCCCATTCCCAATTCCTTCATCTTTGCCGCATCTCTCCCGGGATGAGGCGTTCCACTTCCGAACATCTCAGCTGTCCTCATTTTTCAAAGACCACAACTTCACCAAACTCAATGGTTGAGAACGCCCGTGACTGTGTCTCCTACATTTCTTGCAACTCATCCCTCACAGGCCCCCCCCCCCGCTAATAACAACCAAAACAGAATGCCGCTCATCCTTACGTACCATCCCACCAACCTCCAGATCCAACGCATCATCCTCTGACACTTCCGCCATCTGCAATCCGACCCCACCACCAAAGACATTTTTCCATCCCGACCCTTATCTGCTTTCTGGGGGAGCACTCTGTCGGTGACTCCCTTGTCTGCTCCACACCCACCACTCCCAGCACTTTGCCCTGCAACCACAGGAAGTGCTACACCTGCTCCCACACCTCCTCCCTCACCCCCATCCCAGGCCCCAAGAAAATCTTCCACATTAAGCAGATGTTCACCTGCACATCTGCTAATGCAGTATACTGTATCCGCTGTTCCCGTTGTGGCCTCCTCTACATCAGGGAGACCAAGCAGAGGCTCGGGGACGGCCTTGCAAAACACCTATGCTTCATTCGTACTTGACAACTGCACCTCCGAGTCACAAACCAATTCAACTCCTCCTCCCATTCGTCAGACGGAAAGTCCATCCTGGGCCTCCTGCAGTGCCACAATGATGCCACCCAAAGATTGCAGGAACAGCACCTCATATTTCGCTTGGGAACTCTGCAGCCCAATGGTATCAATGTGGACTTTGTGAGCCTCAAAATATCCTCTCCCCCAACTGCATCCCGAAACCAGCCCAGCTCATCCCTGCCTGCCTAACCTGTCCTTCGTTCCACCTATCCCCTCCTCCCACCTCAAGCCCCACCCCCATCTCCTACCTACTAGCCTCATCCCGCCCCTTTGACCTGTCCATCCTCCCTGGATTGACCTGTCCCCTCCCTAACATTCATTTTTACTGGCTCCATCCCTGCCTCTTTGGTGGGTCTGTCTCCTCTCCACCTATCTTTTCCTCTATCCATCTTCTATCTGTTTCCTCCCATCTTCCTATTGATTTCAGAACGCCCTTCTCCTCCCCCATTTCTGAAGAAGGGTCCAGACCCAAAACGTCAGCTTTCCTGCTCCTCTTTTGCTGCTTGGCCTGCTGTGTTTATCCAGCTCTACACCTTGTTATCTCTTATCTTCCATCAAATAGCCTGTTGACTTCACACTCCATCACTACACGTAAGGCTCATCTATGGGATGGTTGTCAACAGAACTACATTCCAATCATGTTTTAATTATGCACTCTTTTACAATTTATCATGAACTAATTGACTTAGAGGTGCATTCTTCTCTGAAGGGAGCAGTTGATATTAGCTGGTGGCCATTTTGTGACAATGGAAAAAGGGGTGCCATTTTAATCAGTCAAACAAAACACACAGTCAGCACATTGAGCACGGATCATAGCCTGGGATCACCTGAGGATATATCAAATTTTTAATTCCAGTCTGTGATTTAAAAGAGGACTGATACCATCAAGATGTCTGCAGAGGTAAATTCAGTAGCTGCCTCAAGTGGAATTCTGGAATGTTGTACCTGTACTGAGTCAGAAAAAGCTTAAACTGGAAAGAGTAGAAGGAAGAAATAACAAGAGGCTGACTCCCAGGAAATGTCTCACTGCTGACATGTTTGTGATTTAACTCTCCAGGGATCCACAAAAACAGGGTTAATAATGAGCTTTAACCATGGTCTCTGTGTGGCCCGCTGTCCTAATGTATGGAAGGGGAAAAGACACTTCCTCATTCTGAGTGCTGTCAGCCAGACCTGTCGAAAAGAACCAGGTCTAAAGAATTTCAATCAACTTGCAAAGCCAAGAATCTCAAGATCAATTGTTGAACTATCAATGCCAATGTGACCTATAACATCCACTGCAACATTCTCATATCTACTCTTAAATGGTTCAGACATGGATCCATATATTGTTATTTTAACCTTTATTGGCTTCTATTACTAATCTGTATCTGTGTTGTGTCATTGTCTCTTTCTCACATTTTGTAACGAATAAACTGACTTTTGCTCATTCAAGAAGGGCTGATTAAATTGGCTGCTTTTAAAATACAAATAAATTTGGTCTGGGAGGAAGATATCACAAGGAGAAGGGATCCTTTCTAAATAATCTTGTTGTGAAATAACTAAAGGACAGGTGAATAAAGAAGGACAGACAGTTTATCCTTCTCCACCTCGGGGCTTAACAATTTAGGGTATTTTGTCTGGAACCTTGCCCAGAGAGTGGGCGCAACATAAAAAGTCATTTGCTTAGAGGGAGGGAGAGTGTAGGCTGATGGAGAAAATACATGAGGGAGGAAGGTTTGGACATGATCCAGTAAACACATTGTGGAGAGAAACTCCACCTGCTTTTGAGACTTTGGTAGTAACCAGAGGAAAACTGGGTGCGGTGACAATTCTGTGACAAAGACAATTAGTCTTGTAAATGCATTAGCAGCAGCATTTCATCCAACCCTGCCAATGTGTAGTATTTTTATGTCTACACAGGTGTAATTTGTCTTTCTTGTTCACTGCACGGAGATATACTATTTGTGAGTGGTCATATTTGTTCTGATAGAATTTTGCAACTGGGTAGCCAGCTGTAGTCAGACATATGCATGGTCATTTCATCACAAGAATTCCTGCCACAACTCACTCCTGCCAAACAGCTATCTCTGATATTATTACAATTTAGAAAACAGAAGTACTCAAAGAAAAGAAAGTGAAATTATGGCATCATATTGCTTAATGCCCTATTGATTTTTCTCTCCTAGTTGTTGTTTGCCACAATAGGAGATTAATCCTGCTCAGGGACTCCAGTGCAATCCAAGATTGGCAGCCCTATTTTTGCAGCATCTACACTTTTGACTGTGGAAATGTGCAGTTCTCAGAGGTTGTCAACAGGGGGGTGATCATTTCCATTGCACTCTTCATGCAGCCTTCATTTGCCAGCATCATGCTTTTCTTCAAACAGAACTGCCGGTGGTTGTGCGTATGGTCATTAGAAAAGTAGCTATGCTCTACTGCACATAGCTCTTTGCTGAGCTCAACACTCCTGAACTCCAAACAGATTATATTCCCCTTTTGAGATTGTGGCGCAAGGTTATTGGAACCTCTCTGCCGGAATGCCTTTCCAACAGCTGGACAAACATAATCCAAGCGCACACAGGGCTGTCTTTGTGGCTCTGGATTTGAGATTTTTTTTCAGGAAAGCCCAGTCAGGCATTTCTCCAGTCACCTCACCCTCCCTGTTTAAGAAACATCATCAGGAAAACATCAGGCCCCTGAGGGGTGGGGGGGCTTGATAATTCAGACAGAAACAGTCAATTCGATGGACGAGTGAAAATTGGACGCTCATCCACAGAAAAATTGACAATAATCATTTTTTTAAAAAAAGCCGATTTTATTCCAAAAGCTTTCTTTGAGATGGAACTTTTGCTGTCTCAGCAAATCTCATGCATAATTCAGAGCTTCAGAAACCAATTTCTGCACTGGGGGTTTAAATATGCCTTAACCACTCAGCCAGCGATGATGTTTGTTTTCAGTCAAAGGAAACAACATTAAAAAGTTAATGGTGCTCCCCATGCTTTTCATCGAAGCTGCCCCACCCCACCGTATGTCACAATAAACCTGGATTTATATAGCACCTTTAATGTAATAAAACGCACCAAACTGCTTCGCAGCAGCATTCTTTGACAAAACGTGACACCAAGCCCTGGAGGAACAAATTGCTGAGGACTCAGAGGTAGGTTTTAAACAAGACCTGAAAGGAGGAAAGATAAGAAACGTTTAACAAGGTCTTTTACAAAGCTTCAAGTTAGGGAGTTGAATACAGATGTAAATTACAAATCTAAACTATAAACTAAGCCTGACCAACAATTCTGCAAATACGACAATGTTCACTGTTCAAGTGGTTTGAAATGATCCAAAACCACAAGACAATGGATCTCCCCCGAGGCAGCAGTATGGTTTGCAAAGATCCTGCCAGACGTACAACTTAGTCTAATGATGATGTCCAAGATAATAAAATGTGAGGCTGGATGAACACAGCAGGCCAAGCAGCATCTCAGGAGCACAAAAGCTGACGTTTCGGGCCTGGACCCTTCATCAGAGAGGTGATGAAGGGTCCAGGCCCGAAACGTCAGCTTTTGTGCTCCTGAGATGCTGCTTGGCCTGCTGTGTTCATCCAGCCCCACATTTTATTATCTTGGAATTCTCCAGCATCTGCAGTTCCCACTATCTCTAATGATGATGTTTGTAGCTTCACGTACTTTGTTGAGTCTGGTACAGTCTGTAGGTTCATATAAGGTCGCTAGATCTTAATGCTGCCTGCAGATTCATCGGGAGAGCAGGGAATCGAGGAAATGAAAGCCAGCAGTCAGGTGGAGAGGCAAATTTCCTAAATATCCCACCAGGCCTGGAGCTCACTCCCACACACTTCTTACCAATTTGTCTCCAGCTAAAAAGAAAAGCACTGTCGCACCACGCCAGTCCCTGCGCCACTCTCCACTCCCGTTTTGATCTCTGGCAAGTGATGCCGCCACATTTCCCCTGACACTTCAGTCACATGTTTCATTTGTCAGTACTCCTGCCGCTCCAGGATCCCAGCTAACAAAAGCGGCTATCAGTGTCATTCCCTGACCTCACCAGAGATCGGCTATAATCGAATCAGAGCGATGACGAGCAAGATCCAGCGACCTTTCGGGCAGGGCTTTTTTAAAAAAAAATGTTAACAATAAATGACATAGACCACCTAAGACATTTGATGAGGTATGCTGGGCAAGGTAATAAAACATCATGCAAACAAAGGAAAGTAAAATGTTTGATAAACATAGATACTGTTCTTATATCCGTGACGGAAGACACAGCTTTTGATTTTCTTCCCACGGAACTGCACTTCAGAGCTGCAAAGTCTCTTGTGAAACAGCAACAGCCAAAAGTCACATGAGCAAGAAGTCAGATGATTGTGATGATGACAATGTGGTCAACTGTTTTATTGAGAGAAGTAAGTGCTTCACATCACAATCTCTGGTACTCCAGAACATTTGTTTCTTTGTCCTCTGTTAAAGCAATACAAAGACCTGGTGTTCAAGAGCCACACTTGGATGCTGTTCCTCAGAAATGAGCTTGATGGCAGCAATATTACTTTGTAGGTGACAACGCTAGCAGTTGAGCACGCAGGCTAAGGCTGGGGGACTCTTGTTTATTCACCTGCAAACGGTTTGACCTCACGGTTGCACGACACGATCAGGAAGTCATTTTTTTTCCACACACGCCCGGCACTGTAAACAAAGTTGCCGTTTGACTGGAGTCCAGATGCTTAAACAAGGTCACAGAACGAGATTGTGTGAGTGACAAAGACAGCTTCTCACAGCAAGCACCTTGCAGTGTTGAACCTCGGAAGCCATACATGTGCTTTGAGACTGTTCATCTCGGCTTCAATATGATAAGAAGATTGAGGTTGGGGAGGAAGGGTACAATAGTGGCACATTGAGTCTGGCACCTTGCCAGTGCATCTGTGGTGGCAATCATAATGCCTGACGAGTGCTATTCAACATAACTAGCTTTTACAGGCATCTATCATTGTCTTATTCATCGATAAATGTGTTTTTAGAATTAACTACTTGTAAACCAAATTTCTCCTGCAGCCTCCATCTATGTTACACAGCTCAGCAGTTCCATCTCACATCATCAGTGGATCGACAGGGAAAACGGATGGTGTTTTTTTTTCTCTTCCTGAGGAGATCAACATCTTTTTCTCTATCCTCAGGGAGGATGATCACAGCATGCTACATTTTCAGCATGAGCACATTTCCTGAGGTTTTTCCTGCCTTTGCAAGAAACATGCAAGAGAAATGTCATTGGGTTGCACGGATTAAGGGAAAAGTAACACAAATAGCTGGGCATTTTGGTTTTAACCCTGTACTGCCTAATTCAGTAGCGCACTTAAAATGTGATTCAGTATTAACATCCCGAATAAGTCAGTGTAAAACATGAGTAGGTTTGTACAGAAAAACAATAAGTTAATATATTAGGAGTCTCAAGATTCATGATCCATAAATGAATGAATGCTGGCCAGATTTAAAATTTGCTTGGTTTGATGCACATTCCTGCACCATTTCCCTTAAAAGTATGCAACACCAACCTGACCACACTAGGAATGTTCTCAGAGCGGTCTGCGAAGTATAAATTTTACTTAGCTCATATATTATCCCCTTTTAGTTTAGTTTGCGCGTGCTACATTTTATAAGTCACCAGCAGCACAGCTTTATAATCAAGTAAGATAATGGGCTAATTTATTGCAAAACTACCGCTGTTGTTAGTCAAGTAAGAGCAAAAAGATTATTAACTAAAAGTACAGGTACAAAAATTAAAAGTAGATAAGGATGAAAGATATTTCGTACAACCAGCATGAGATTAGTCTCTAAGATTGTTGCAGGCATGTTACTTCCTTGAAAGTTCTCTGTCAAAAGAAAGGTCTTGATCCCAGAATTCAGAGCTGTGATCAATAATGTAACAAATACAAAGTTGCTGGAAAAGCTCAGCAGGTTTTGCAGCATCTGTGAAGAAAAACCCGGAGTTAACATTTTGGGTCTGGTGACTCTTCCTCGGAGCTGTGATGGCTGCGTTGTTGAATAGTTGGTGATTGCTCCCACAGACTGAGAAGAATAACCTCAGAGTGATTGATGGCTCTTTTGTTTTGTACTGCAGAAATGGAATGCATTCTCTTCACGGTGACAAAACGTGACTGCTTCAAGATGTTCCCTTATGCTCTTTGCACAAAAATGATTGCTTACAGCCAGACTTCATACAGCTAAAACGTAAAATGGCTGCAATACACAAACTGTCAAAATGTGCTTCCACATTAGATACTAAAAAGCCAAAAGAATTGCCGATACTGGAAATCAGACTCAAAACAGAAGTAGCTAGAAAAGCTCAACAGGTCTGGCAGCATCTGTAGAGTGAGAAACAGAGTTAACATTTCGGGTCCTGTGATCCTTCCTCAGAACTGATGGTAGCTGAGAAAAAGTTGACTTTTCTGCAGAAGGTAAGGATGGGGGGAGGGAGTAAGGAATAAAAAAGGAGATAGAGCCCAAAGAGAGAGGAATGTTGGACAGATGAAGGAGTGGATAATGATCAGCCTAGCAGAATAAACAGCTAACAATTAGCTGTAATTGTAAGAGCTGTAAAAGTAAGAGGCTACTAATGGGTTGTGTGTAATAGCAGAATATATGATAACAAGGCCCGGTGTGTGTGGGTTGGGATAAGGACAGAGAAGAATGTGCCTCAAGCCCTAAAATTTTTTAACTTGATATTGAGTCCAGAATGTTGTAGAGTTCCAAAGCAGAAAATGAGATGCTATTTTTCCAGCTTGTGCTGAGATTCATTGGAGTACTGCAGCAAGCCTGAGACAGAGATGTTGGCCAGGGAACAGAGTGGTGTGTGAAATGACAGGGAACTGGAATCTCACAGTTTTTTTTGCAAACTGAACATGTAGGTGTTCTGCAAAGCGTTGACCCTGTCATTGCTTTGTTCCCCAATGTAGAGGAGTCCACATTGTGAGCAGCAAATGCAGTAAACTACATTGTGTGAAGTGCAAGTAATGTGGTGCCTCACCTGGAAGGTGTATTTGGAGCCACGGATGAGGAGGGAGGAAGTAAATGGACAGGTGTGGTTGCAGGAGAAGGTGCCATGGGGCTATGGGGGAGGAGGGGGCGCTGGGTGGTGGATGTTGGCAGTGAAGGATGAGTGGAACAGGATGTCCCAGAGGGAACGGATCCTGCAGAAGGCTGACAGGGGAGGGGAGGGGAAATATGCATAGATCTGGAGCATTAACCCATCCGTTATCTTTAGTCTAGGTAATTAACTTTGAACTGTCTCAGGTATTAGCTTGGGTGGCTCTCATCCTGACAAGTTGTTGATAAGAAATGAAGATCTGTTCACGCCTCTACAGAGCCATTGCCAATTTATTTACTCTTGGATAAACTGAATGAATTTCAAAATGTCTTTTATGTGTTTTTTCCTGAGGTAACTACAGTCAAGTCTTAATACCAGCTGAATCTATAAGAGTGAGCCTATGACATCTAGGAGTCTTATTTCAAGATTCTTTATATTCATGCTAAAGACAAATTAGTTTTCCTGACAAAATACATGGATAAATTTTCACATTTTGAGCTAGAGTTTGAGAATTGAAATTAATGGCTTGAAGCAACTTTTCTCACACAACCTTCTGCTCTTCACCTCATTGAGAAGGGCATTATCGACAATGACCATCTCATTGAGCCATGGAGTAGGACACTGCTCCCCACTATCTGGGTCTTCCAATATTCAAGCCATTGATGCTGAAGGCAAAACCTGCTAAACACCACCTCAGATACTGCCAGCCAAGAACTTTCAGTCAGATTGTCATACTCAGCTGTCACCATTGAGGACTTGGCCCAGAAAAGGATCATGTTGCCCCACTTTACTGTCAGACAGCACTGGTGGATGGGGTCCAGGAGAACAGAGCAGCACTTTATCCTGCAGACGGCTGAAACAGACCATGTCACCAAATCCTGGAATGAGATAGCAGCCCAGGTCAGCATTGTATCAAGAGTAAAAAGAAACACAAAGCAGTGCAGGCAGACGGTCAATGACCTTATGCACTCAGCAGGAAAAGTGCCATCATATTTTCTCTGGGATCTCACACCGACAGGGCCACCCTAAACTCTCACTCTAACCCTGCCACTGCACATACTGCTCACTGAGACATGTGGACTACAGCTCTCACTACTGCATTCATCATGTCCCTTCAAGGGCTATGACACACCTCATCCTCCTAAACTTCTAACCCTTTCTGACCTCTGCACTTCCCAATCACTCATTACTTCTCCTGCTTGTACTCTCACTATTCACTGCTTTTCCATCACGTTCAATCCATCCCTTTGCCTCATTGCAGGAAAAAGTAGCCCACATCCTGACTGAAGGGGCAGTGACAATAGGAAGGGAGTTATGCTAGAAGACAGTAGGCACCTCATTCCAGTCAGGATAAAATACTGAAGCTGGCAGAAGAGTCCAACTGCTCATGTGGGACAGAGAGATTTCAATGTCCAACCAACCTGGTGAGCTTCAATAGGCTGTACTGCTCTTGCATTATCAACAATGCTAACTCATTCTTATCCTGCACAAACTTCTATCCTTCTTAGGCAACTAACTCCTCTGCTCTTGTGTAGATATTAGTTGTACGCAGTGAACCACAAACAAGAGGAGATCAGTGACAGAGATCCACAGCACCAGCTCTACCATAACTCTTGGTGTATTGGCAAGGCTTTCACTTGTACCCTCCACTAGCTCAGAGACTTTCACCTTGGTGAGTACTCATTCTACGACAGGTTCGGTAACATGATCCAGCAATGAATGATACATCATTCAATCTTCATCAACACAAGAAAATTGGTGAATAACTGCCCTTTGTCTCCAGCACTCAGATCAATGCAAGACCAAACATGTGCTCAATCCCAGGCAGAAGACGCTATCTTGGTCTCAAGGGCAACTGGGATAGGCAATAAATGCTGGCCCAGCCACTGATACACACATCCCACATGTAAATGAAAACACAATGTTTAACAATTAAATGAAGATCAAACCCAGTTAATTCCTGTGAGAACTGGATTTAAATTTGGGACTGTTTTGTCATGCTGTCTTAAATGTCCTTCCTAGGCAATATGGGCATCCTCATTCTTATCCTCACCTTCATCATTAGAAGTTTGTTGTTGCTTCCTCATTTCATCTATATCCAGGAAGCCTCTTCTTTACCTGTTTCAGTTGTGAAAGCCCTGCCTGCTCCAATGAAGCAGGACACTTTCTGGGCATTATTTCAGGACCTGCCAGAGAGTTCCAGGCACCAGTACCTCACCTTAAGGAGGCCTGCATTCTATACTACAATTGTCCTGGTGGGGAAGCTTGGGCAGCATTATATCTGTCAGTCTTGAACAATGAGTTACCTGCTGATGAAGTTTCATAAGGATGTCATCAGCCATGTATGGAGGGTGTAGCCCTCATTTCCCAGCAGCCATTCTAGTAAGGTCTGAGGGCCTTGGGAGGTAACAGGAACCTAGGAATTCTCGTTATCATGTAAGATAGGTATGTACTATGGCAGTTCCGTGGCATCTCACTCAGATCTCCAAAATCTGGCAGAGGCACACATATAATTTGAACTTTTTTCTTATTCATTCACAGAATGTAGATGTTGCTGGCCAGGCCCTGTATTTATTACCCATCCCTAATTTCCCAGAATGCAGTTAAGAGTCAACAACATAGCTGTCTGTTTGGCCTCACATGCAGGCTAGACCAGGTGAGGATGACAGCTTCCTTCCCAAAAGGTCATTCTTGATCCAGATGGATTTCTCCCTGACAATCGATAATGCTTTCATGATCCAGATTAATGAATTCCAGATTTTTATTGAATTTAAATTAAATGGCTCATCACATCCTCAACCTGCAGCTGCATTCTGTCTCCTTGAAGCATAGAAGTTGGTAGCAAGACCTATAGGTGTGCCTCTGACTGTATTGAAAATCCTCACCTGCTTGTTCTTCCTCTAGAGACCATCCAACAGCCACTGAAATTTGCTGTGCTTGCGAACAACATATCTGCTGTCTCCTTTGATGCATTCGCCACGATGTCACAAGGGTTCCAGCCATGGTAACATTCATGTTAGATGTGTTAGTAGATAATCTCTGCAGAATGTCAGAAGGAGAACACCATTTCACAACTGATTCTCCTCAGCCCTGACAATAATCACAGTAAGGTGTAATGGTATGTGTCACACTGTGACATGCGTCAAGGTCAATATCATGACTTGATAAGGAGCTATGAGGTATGCAATCTTAACCAAAAAGTGTTCATCCTACACCAGGAAGAGAGGAATTCTGCCAGTAGGCCACCAAAATAACCTTCACTTGCACCCCCCAAAAAAACAAAAGGCATCCTTGCATACCATAGACCATGACCTTGCATACTTATTGCTCAGTCTGTTTCAGCTGCGAAGCATTGTCTTCAAGTCGTAGCTATGGCATTTATTTTGGAAATACAAGCCTCGGTGATGCTGTCAAGGTAGCTTGTCTGATTATGTTTGCTTAGGCGAGATGACAAGAAGGCAATCAGTGTGGACAATGTAATGGTCGTGATTGCTTGAGTCCCTAATTTGTCATGTTCATTCTTGAATGAGTTATCTGCTGATGAAGTGAAACTTGATGCCAGATGGTTTACTGGTTCTTGGATGCACAATTCATTAACCCTAGGAGGGCCTCACATTCAAGGAATTCTACTCTGCCCCACAAGAGAAAAACAGGAACTTACTCAGTGCACTCTGCATGTGATGGCAGCCATCTTTGCTTATTATTGCACAGTTGACTTTGGATCAGAGAAGGCAAGATCTCAGCTTTATCTCCTCACAAGTGAAATGCAGGGTCAGCTGTAGATGCAGCTTGATCCACCCATCCATCATATTCCCCTTTTACCTTGCTGTCCCTGAAGACCCTTCATTCTCCCTCTATTTCTGTTCAGCCTCTTTACATGACCATTAACGCCCCAGAACCCATGGTTTTGCGAATTGCCAGGCCCTTGTTGGCCTTACATGAAAATGTGCAGTGAAAATGACCTGTGAACCGTCTGCTGCCACATGCTGTAAGTGTGGCATCAACACAGCTTGATGCCTTACAGTGGCATGTCTATCCCTTGACTTTTCAGGGCTCCCACTGAGACAAGCTGCCTGCCTCTCCTTCTGCACGACGAACAAGAGAAGCTGCAGAGGCCAGCAGCATCTAAATAACACAAGGTGAGTGAGCAACATGAAAAGAAGCTAACAGCTATAAAGATGCATTCTCTTTAGATGCATGTATGAGCCTGTGCAGAGTGACTTGGCAGAGCATACAGATTCTAGGTATCCCTATGCTTCTAAGTGATGAAGGGCTGAAGTGTTGTGAGAGTTGGAGCAATGATGATGTGGTGAGAGAGGTAGTTTGCTAATACTGACTCACCAGTATTCGGATGGGAAGGATTATGTCTATGGAGCATACAGGTGAAGACAGTAAAATGAAGGCAAGACGGACAATAGTCTAGCTGCAGCTGCCAGGGAGCTGAAAATGTTGAGAATTTATGATGTCGAGTTTCTAGTGAATGAAGAGGGCAATTGTAAGTGGCATAGAAAAGAGGTGAGTTGGGATTTTAAAGAGGTGTAAACACAAGGAAATAAGATAGGTGGCCCTACCTAGTGAGATTCTAGGTTAATGTCCAAAACTGGAGGGAAGAATTTGAAAATATTTTCTTGGCATCGAGATTCTGATTTTTCATTGTGGCTATGTTTTCCCAGCTTCCTTACTGTTGCCCATATCACTCCAGGGTGGTGTAAATTCTGCCTGTGATTTAACTACACATTCATGATCAACATACTCTATTGTCAACTCTATGTTTGACTGGTAAACTCTTCAAAATGAGACCCACTCTTCACTGGCAGGTGGATGTAAAGGACTTCATGACATTATTACAAAGAATAATAGGCCTGTTCTCCCTGTTGTCCTGACAAATTTTATCCTCAACCAGGATTATCAAAACAGATTATCTAGTCATCCGCACAGTGCTGTTTGTGGGACCCTGTTGTCACACTTCTTTTACATCAGCAACTACACTTGAAAAAGTTGTAAAATGCCAGGTGACTTTGTGAAATATGATGTTTGGATTGTTTTAATAAACATATCTATCTGTACGGAGGCTGCGGGTGTCTCTGACAAAGCCAGCATTTATTGGCTGTACTTAATTGCCTTTTATATAGTGGTGGTGTCCCGCACTTCTGTGGCTGCAGTCTGTGAGTTGAAGGTATACCCACATGGTTGTTTGAAAGGGAGTTTGAGATTTTTATCTAGTATTGGAGCAGCAGCAAAATATTTCTCAATAAGGGTAATGTTGTTAAAGGGAATTGGGAGGTGATGGTGTTCCCATATGCCCCTTGTCCTTTTGGGTAGTAGAGGTCATGGAGTCTAGGAGGTTGCAAAAGAAGCCTTGATAAACTGCTGTAGCACTTTTGCAGATAGTACACACACTAACCACAGTGCACCCATTATGGAAGGAATGACTATTTATCAGTGATAGGTACAATCCTTAAACACAAGTCTATTGCAAGGTCATCCCCAATAGACAGAAATAACTAACATCATGCTACATTTAGGAGAAGTTACTATTGTTTACAATCAACGGATTAAATGATTCAGAGGCATGTGATTTGCTGTTTTGTAGAGACTGCACATACTTACCAGTTCCAGTCAATACTTTGCCACAGGATGAATTGTTTAGCAAACATACAGTGTTATTGGAAAATATGCCATAAACTAGTTTACTGTTGCCTTAATGGTTATGCAACAAAGATAGTCGTCTATAATTGACAAGGAATGTCTAGGGGGAGCGAGTCTGGTTCAAAACAACTTCCCAGCATCAGTGGAGCTAACAGGCAACAGCTGGAGGAAATTCAAAAAAGGGTGTGTCCTGTTCCTTTGGAAGTTGAGGATACGTATTCCTTATTTGGAAAGAAGTATGATTCAAAGTTTTGCTTTGCATGTCAATGTGGGTCAGTGATGGAACAAAGCACCAAAGAGGGTCTGCGTGCTGACAGAGAAAGCAACCTTGCTGCAGCTACCAATTTGGCCCTGTTGGCAGTGCGTTCACATCTGAATCAGGAATTCTGGATCAAACCCTATGTCATTTGTTATTGGTATACTGAGAAAATGCCGCATTGTCCTGAAGTCTAGTCTTTTGGATTGAATGTTAAACCTTGTTAAGCCTCATCTTCCTGCTCAGATGGGCATAAAAGAGCTTCTGAGTTCATGAGACTGTTCAAAAAAGGCACAGGAGCTCATGTAAAGAAGGGTCCAGACCCGAAACGTCAGCTTTCCTGCTCCTCTCATGCTGCCTGGCCTGCTGTGTTCATCCAGCTCTACACCTTGTTATCACAGGAGTTCATGTGCCCCCTTAGGCCAACAACTCTTTCCATACACATCGTCAACACTGAGCTGCTCTGTGCAGTATGCTCTGTTGCCCGGGGCTCTCACCAAGGCAAACGTTGACTGTACCTGGAGGACCAAGGGTCCACTTTGGTCTGGCCAAAACTTGTTGATCTTCCAGAGCAAGGAATGGATTCTGACTGAGTGTCGCAGACTGGCACATTCCAAGGTTCAGGACTACATGCTGAGGGATGCACTGAATCTTGGGCCTACTGCCACCAAGGCTCAGTGGGGAAAGACCAGTATCTAAGGTCTTTCTACCAAAGTTAAATGGAGGTCTGTTCAGTTATCGGACCCACCTGGTGCCTCAAGTACATGTCAATATAATCCTGCACAAGAGAGAAATTCTCTTTCGATTCCTCCCACTTCCTACAGACAAAGGGGGTGGCCATGGGCACCCGCATGGGCCCAAGCTATGCCTGCCTCTTTGTAGGTTACGTGGAACAGTCCCTCTTCTGCACCTACACAGGCCCCAAACCCCACCTCTTCCTCCGTTACATTTGATAACTGTATCGGCACTGCCTCTTGCACCCCAGAGGAGCTTGAACAGTTCATCCACTTCACCAACACCTTCCACCTGAACCTCAAGTTCACCTTGGCCATCTCCAACACATCCCTCACCTTCCTGGACCTCTCAGTCTCCATCTCAGGTAACCAGCTAGAAACTGATGTCCATTTCAAGCCCACTGACTCCCACAGCTACAGAGAATACACCTCCTCCCACCCACCCTCCTGCAAAAATTCCATCCCCTATTCCCAATTCCTCTGCCTCCGCGGCATCTGCTCCCAGGATGAGGCATTCCACTCCCGCACATTCCAGATGTCCATGTTCTTCAAGGACCGCAACTTGCCCCCCGCAGTGGTCGAGAACGCCCTTGACCTTGTCTCCCGCATTTCCCGCAACACAATCCTCACACTCCGTCCCCGCCACAACCGCCCCCAGAGGATCCCCCTTGTTCTCACACACCACCCCACCAACCTCCGGATACAACGTATCATCCTCCGTCAGTTGCGCCATCTATAATCCGACCCCACCACTCAAGCCATTTTTCCATCCCCACCCCTCTCTGCCTTCCGGAGAGACCACACTCTCCGCGACTCCCTTGTCCACTCCACACTCCCCTCCAACCCCACCAAACTTGGCACCGTCCCCTGCAACCACAGGAAGTGCTGCAGTTGCCCCCACACCTCCTCCCTCACCCCTCTCCCAGGCCCCAAGATGACCTTTCATATCAAGCAGATGTTCACCTGTACATCTGCTAATGTGGTATATTGTATCCAATGTACCTGGTGTGGCTTCCTCTACACTGGGGAAACCAAGCGGAGGCTTGGGGACCACTTCGCAGAACACCTCCGCTCGGTTCGCAACAAACAACTGCACCTCTCAGTCGCAAACCATTTTAACTCCCCCTCCCATTCCTCAGACGACATGTCCATCATGGGCCTCCTGCAGTGCCACAATGATGCCACCCGAAGGTTGCAAGAACAGCAACTCATATTCCACTTGGGAACCTTGCAGCCCAATGGTATCAATGTGGACTTCACAAGCTTCAAAATCTCCCCTTCCCCCACTGCATCTCAAAACCAGCCCAGTTCTTCCCCTCCCCCCACTGCATCACAAAACCAGCCCAGCTCGTCCCCTCCGCCCACTGCATCCCAAAACCAACCCATCCTGTCTCCACTTCCCTAACCTGTTCTTCCTCTCACCCATCCCTTCTTCCCACCTCAAGCCGCACCTCCATTTCCTACCTACCACCTCATCCCGCCTCCTTGACCTGTCCGTCTTCCCTGGACTGACCTATCCCCTCCCTACCTCCTCACCTATACTCTCCTCTCCACCTATCTTCTTTTCTCTCCATCTTCGGTTCGCCTCCCCCTCTCTCCCTACTTATTCCAGTTCCCTCTCCCCATCCCCCTCTCTGATGAAGGGTCTAAGCCAGAAACGTCAGCTTTTGTGCTCCTGAGATGCTGCTTGGTCTGCTGTGTTCATCCAGCTTCACACTGTTATCCAAGAGAGAAATGTCTTCGGTTTGTTTGTTGGATAGAGTCAAACTCCAATGTTTGATGTTTTTATCATATGCTGCTGAACAGAACTGGACTGCTTTGGTGACTGCATTTTTTTTGTGAATAAAGAATATTTTTGAAATAAAAAAAATCTCTGTTAAAGGCAAACTATGTGTTCTTTCACTTTATTTGAATGCATGGAATACTTGCCACACTTACATGCCAACAATGTCAGCCCCTCAATAATGAAAAAAACATTGGCTGCAATGCACTTGGGAGGTGTCCTAAGGATGTGATGAGGTGCTGAATAAATCAAGCTGTTTCTCTCTGTGTTATAAATAAGAACCAAACTGGCTGCAATAAAAAATAGAAACAAATAAAATGTTGCAATACATTAACGCAACAGCACAGCATAACAGAATGGCTGTATTGTCGTACAAGATGTTGTTCAGATCCCATAAGAAGCTTTATGCAAGATTCTAGTCACCTAAATCAGAGGGATGGTATTAATGCAGTTGAAGACAGAGTTAAGCAATCAAGATGATTCAATGGATTAAGAACATTTTGTCCAAGAAAAAGGTGAAGAAAATTGGTGACAGATACAGGAAATGTTTGTTGCTCAGCAGGTCAATCAGCACATGCAGAGTGTGCATTTTTAAAGCACTTTTCATGGCCACAGAATGCCCTGAATTGAATAGTGGAAAATAGAATGCTTTGGAAGTATTTTCACTGTTGTCCACGACAACATTCTACAAACAGCAAAAGTCATGATCAGATAATCTTTTGTGGTAATGTTCATTGAGGGTCAACTAATGGCCAAGATGGGGAGAATTCCTCTGTTTGTCTCTGGAATTGTACCTCGGATCTTATATGTTCAGCTGACATAGTAGAAAGGGTTTCAGAGATAGTGGGAACTGCAGATGCTGGAGAATCTGAGAATAACAAGGTGTTGAGCTGGATGAATACAGCAGGCCAAGCAGCATCATAGGAGCAGGAAAGCTGATGTTTTGGGCCAAGACCCTTCTTCAGAAAATAGTAGAAAGGACCCTTGCTTACTGTCCTCTAATGAATCACAACTCTGACAGTGTAGCAGCCTTTCAGTACTAAAGGTAAAGTTCCCACAGTTCCACTGGACCATAAGGTTGTTGTCTCATTGAAAAGAGAGATGTCTGGTCATGGGTTTATCTGAGAGTCATGACATCTCAGTCGAAGGATGAGGCTGAGAAGGAGAATCCTTCATGGTAACCTCAATTGGTGTGGGAATTAAAGCCCACACTGTTGGTGTTACTGTGCATTGCAAACCAGCCGTCTAACCAACTGAGATAACCAACATCCCCCCCAACCCCGCAGCCTCAGTGCTACAATGAAAATATCAGCCTAGATTATGTGTTGAAGCCTCTAGAGTGGCACATGAGTTCATTACCTTGAGTCAAGCTACAGAAGTGTCATGAACTGAACCAACCTCTTACCTGTTATTCTATAAAACTTCAAAAAACATTTGATTGTTCATATCCAGAATTATCATTATTATGTTCAAATTTACTCTTAAACAGGCTAGTTTAAGGATCTGATCAACGCATCATTAACCACTATTGTTGGGAGTCTATTCCTTATTCTCGCTTCTTCATGACAAAAGACAAATCTAATTTCGGCTACAATCTGTATGTTTACACATATTCAGCACTTATCCAAAGGTTTTCATAAGCTGCTGAAATTAACATTATCCATACTCTTCAACAGTTTTCATCAATTTCAATATACTTCATTCTAATTTTAATTCCAGTCAAATAAGAAAAATTATGAGTGTCTCTTATTGACATAGTGTCTAATATGCACAATTACCCTTATAAGCCTTCTCTGAACTCTTCCCAATGCATCAACACTTGAAGGAGTTCAGAGATGAGTGCTTGAAAATGCACTAAATCCCTCTGTAGCCTCAACCCTCTCAATTTTATGTGACTCCTCCATTTCTACAATCCTTCAAAATCTCTAAATTAAAATGACCCCCTGTTTTCATTGTTTCTTCTGTGACAGCCATGTCTTCAGCCTTCTAGTGCCCTAAACTCTGGAATTCACTCCCAAAACCACCTTGCTTTAGACCTTCGATGATCTCCCTGAAGAAGGTGCATCAATGGAGAGTGCACCTAATTTAGACAAATAACAACTTACCGGGTAAACTGCAAAGACACGTAGCACAGAGAAATGTTGCTAAATGAAGTTAACCTAGTCACCCTACTCCCTCTCACAAATATAATAAATGCAGGTAAAAATAGAAAGGTCAGGAAAACTCAGCATTTCTGGCAGCAAATTAGGAAAGATAACCAGAGTAAATGTTTTGAGTCCTATATAACTTCTTCAGAACTGAAAGGGGTTGGATAATGCTGTTGACAGAGGAGGAGGAGTGAGTGGAATATATTGTGAGGGTATCTTGCACAAAAGGCAAAGGGTTTGTTAATGGTCATAAAGTAGAGATAGAGATGTGAAATGGGTATAAATGTCAGTGTGAAAATGTGAAAATAAGTCCACACTCAACAGCAAAGTCAGCAAGACATGAACAAAGCACAGATTTGGAATGCAGTCGGGAAAAGATTTTATGTTCAAGTGGATGGCAGATGTTGAATGGTAACTGGACCTCATGGAGGAGATAGTCAGTCTGTTGAGAAATGATAGAGTTTGGTTTGGGTTTTGGAATGTGTTTTTTCTTAATAAAGGAACTTGGCTATAGATGCCACAGTTTCAAAATTTGAAAGCTCCTGATCTAACCCATCATGAGCAGCCCTTGGAAGCTCAGAGAATAGAAAACTAAGTGCCAAATATTACTTGGAGATAGCAAGAATTGCAGATGCTGGAGGCAGAGACAACACAGTGTGGAGCTGGAGGACCACAGCAGGCCAGGCAGCATCAGAGGAACAGGAAAGTTGACATTTCGGATTTTCTGAAGTAGGGTCCTGACCTGAAATGTCAACATTCCTGCTCCTCTGATGCTAAAATAGTATCAGAGATAATGGGAACTGCAGATGCTGGAGAATTCCAAGATAATAAAATGTGAGGCTGGATGAACACAACAGGCCAAGCAGCATCTCAGGAGCACAAAAGTTGACGTTTCGGGCCTGGACCCTTCATCAGAGAGGGGGATGGGGAGAGGGAACTGGAATAAATAGGGAGAGAGGGGGAGTTGGACCGAAGATGGAGAGTAAAGAAGATAGGTGGAGAGAGTATAGGTGGGGAGGTAGGGAGGGGATAGGTCAGTCCAGGGAAGACGGACAGGTCAAGGAGGTGGCCCGAAACGTCAGCTTTTGTGCTCCTGAGATGCTGCTTGGCCTGCTGTGTTCATCCAGCCTCACATTTTATTATCTTGCTCCTCTGATGCTGCCTGGCCTGCTGTCTTCCAAGTATTACTGCCTTTATTTGAGTGAACTATAAATGGAACCTCATTGACATCTTCAGAAAATCAACCAATAAACAATATCTCTACCTGTGGAATAATACATCATAAACATATTTAAGTAATCTGGCCAGTTTTGCTATTTTCTTTTATTTAGCCCTTAACTGTGAGTGAGTGGGGCTGAAAATAATGGCTTTTAGATTTAAAACGTAGGCCAATTAGATTACTTTTTATTTTATAGCTATTGTAATGTAATGAATTGTTAAGTCCTTCGTTTAAACTACACACACACTACTGGGAATTGATTATCCACAAAGTCTGGAATTAGTTTCCACAAAGTCTGGTTAGGAATCATCAGAGTCAATTTTGAGAGTCTTTGAAATTTTAAATTTTACTGTATTGCAAATACAGAGGTAGAAAGGTTGATTTGGTTCTGCTGTGTCGTAACATTTCAAGCTCTCGAAAGATCACAGGTTGTTTGGGTCTTGTTGAATTTACCCTCAGTAGAGCGGACCCATTTTCTCCTTTTCACACAGACATTTACTCCTATTTTATGTCACACCCTCCCTTTTACCACCATTTGATCTGGACATCTTCACAATCTCTTCCTCCACCAACTCTGACCACAGATTAAAAATGATAATTTGTCAACTGCCCCTTCATAATAACAGGAAGCCTGGAATGAGTTTGATTAGCTATTTTAAACCTCAGCTTTCTTCGCTGTATCTTTGCAAATGGAGATCACTTGATTATCTGCACAGTTAACTTTTCATGTTTTGAGGATGGAATGTTTTAGGCCTACCTACAATTAAAAACCCTTGTTACTTCTTAAACCAGAGAAGATGGGGACTGCATACAGTCCTGATTGTTTCCATCCACGAATTGAATTATCTTCCCCCTGAAAAATTCCAGTAAATCTGTGAAGCATCATTTCTGAAACAATTTTGAATCCTTTGGGCTTTTGTCCTCCTGCAACGAATGTTGACATCTTCTTAGGATCTGAACAGCTTGCTTGTTTGATGCAATGTGATAACGTTTACAATATAGCATGCTGACAGAAGCTTCACCACATAGATTGTAATAGTTTCAGACCATGACCTTCTCAAAATTAACCAAGGATAAGCAATAAATGATGGTCTTACAAGAGTGAATAGAAACTAAGAAAACAAGAAACTAGCTGGTATATTCAAAAGTCAATGTGTGTTAATTTGCAGGCAAGGCAATTTCATGGTTTGTAGTCCCAAGGACACGAGGTATTAACCACAGCGTAGGCCTGGAGTCATGTGTAGGCCAGATTGTATCAGAGTGATAATTCCCTGTTCAAAGCACATTAGGGATCCAGTTGGAATTTTATGATAATTTGTCATCTTTCATCATCATTTGTTTACTGCCATGAAATTATCACATTTATTGAATTCAATTCCACAACTTGTCATGGCCTCTGGCTTATTAGTATCACAACACAATGCTGAAGTACCATTGATTAATATGCAAATCTCAGTAACATCAAACCTGGAAATATTGTTATCAACTTGTAAATAGTCTGACAGAGTGATTTTAACATTGACACTCATTGCCAATGTTCTAAAGTAAAGAGAGTTTTCAGTAAGGCTTTAGTACATTTTGGGGGGAAAGGAGCAATTATTCATTTATTCTGAGGGTGCTGTTTCTTATGTTGAAAATATAACAATCATTACAGCTGGCTCCATTTTGTAGTTTTTGCTGGAGATTATCTGAAATCAGTACTTTCGAGTGAAATTTAAAAGATGTTCTTTTTAAACACGTTCACCATTTCACTGAAAATAGATGCTTTTCTGGTCTTCCCATTGCTTCCTGTGGTCTTGTTCTTCCTGAAGCCTGCAACTAAACACAATGAAACCTATAGAAATTCTTTAGCCTGGTAGCAATATCACTGTTGGTATTCTGTGTATGTCCCCACCCAACATCCAAGTATGCATTGCCAATATAATTGCACTGTGTATAGGCAGTGACCAATCTGTCACAGCCTACTTGCAGATGTGAGCTCTTCTTTAATGTCAGCTCATAGGAAGAGAACAACAGTATAAATGAGGAGTAAATGTATGAGGACATGAATCCCGGTGACATTATAGGTCCCCTCTGACTGAAGGAACGCATTGCTGCATCTGTTATGATCCTACCGTATACTGCACCTAGACAGTATTATCCCTGCTTAAGTCTCGACATCCTCTCTATTTGAATCTCTACACTATGTTTCTCAAACCTTTACATCATCCCTGTTCGACACCCTACAGAAGCCAGGAATTTTCCGGTTTGACCAGGAGTTTTCTCTATGTGTCGATCATTCTGACATTTTCTGTCACCATCACATCTGTTCCAATGACGCCACCTTCCAACAGAATGCCTCTGACAAGCCCTTGTTCTTCCTCATCTGAGGAATCAACCCCACCACCATTTTCACAAAGTCATTTCCCAAAGTTCTGTATAACAAAGTGTGGAACTGGATGAACACAGCAGGTCAAGCAGCATCTTACAGCTTTTGTGCTCCCAAGATGCTACCTGGCCTGCTGTGTTCATCCAGCTCCACATTTTGTTATCGCGGATTCTCCAGCATCTGCAGTTCCCATTATCTCTCTCCCACAATTCTGTCCTCACCTCTTTCCCTCCGTCCCAGAGCAATGACTTGCTACTTTCTGTCTTCACTTTGTATCCCACTGGCTTCTGATTTCAAAGAATCATCCTCTACCATTTCTGCCACAACTAAAAACAGCATTCCCTTCCTTCCTGTGTCAATATTCTACTCAGATTATTCCCTCCCAACACCTTAGTCCATTTCTCAATGATTCCCAAGTCTTCCTCACCATTACTCCCCATAACCCCCATGGCAGCTTCCCATGTCTTATTTGCATGGCATTGCTCTTACCAGAGCTCACACCCACCACCAACACCTATTCTGCATCCGTATATATTCTCTATCAAATGTGCTCCCTTTTGCATTTGCTTCAGACACCTTCACCATCTGTTACATTTCCTCTTCCTTCTTCTTTTGTCAACATTATAAAATCCATCATTTTGCAGCCCCTCCAGTTCCAAAGAAGTGTCATATTGGATTCAAAACATTGACTTTGTTTCTAGCACCATAGTTGCTTCCAGATCTGCCAAATATTTCTAGAATTTATTGTTTTTTTTAATTTCAGATCATCCTTACAGTTTATTTTCTCTGGAATCTATTGAAATAATCTCCCACATGCTCTGCTTCTTTGAGAATTCTGTTTGCTGATTTACACCTGACATATTGAAAACCATTAGTATCTTACAGAGAAAAAAGAAAAAAATACTATCTTGTCAATGCAGTGCAGTCTTGGGATACTACCTCATTCCGCTAGACTTACAATATGAGCCTTATGCTGAGAATCAGTAATATTGCACTTGGCATGCAAGTCAATAAGGTGGCTGTGATCTCTGGAAGACAATTACTCCACAAGTTGTTCCTTTACTTTTCCTAACGATACAACCTTTCTCATCTTTATTGAAGACGTGTATGTCTTTTAGAGTTGCTCATTTCTTTCCAAAATGTAACAACCGCTCCTTGGGGGCAGCAATTTGTCAGGAGAGATATCAATTCCACTTCCACCCACAAAATAGAATTGCTGTTGTTGATGATAGAGCTTGGATACTTAATACATTGATATGAAACATTTCTGCTATTCTGATTATGCTGGTGTTACTTAGTTTAGTTTAAATGCATGAAAGGGAATTGCAAATGTATAATGTGTTCACCCACTATTGCAGCTAACAGTATTTTCTATTTTATTGGAAAAATGCACACTAGCCTGATACAGTTCCAGTGCTGATGTGTGTTCCACTTTTATGAGAAAGCCTAGTAATCATGGGTGCATGGCAAAAGCTTTAAGTCCTTCACGTGCTTATCCAAAAAGTGTGATTTTATTTTATTTACAGGCTGACTGTGATGACTTTATTAATGCCAAGGTAAAGTATGCAAAATGAGGTGCATCTAATCTTTGTCTCAAAGTACCAAAATGACCAAAGCAATCAAAGGTCACAATGACTTTCATTTCAACCTCTGAATAACCCAGGCAAAAATGATAACCTTGTCATAATTATAAAAGGCCTGAAGGCCTCTGAGAATTAACCTGCACATAGAACAGTTATAGCCTCAGGTTTTCCATGATTTCTCATTTAACAGAAGAGCTTACTGCAAATTTATAAGAAAAATAAAATGGAAATTGCCCAAAATTTAATTTTATTTGCTGACAAGAACTCCGATTCCATTCACCTGAAAGTTATTTGACATGGTCAGCAGACAGAAAATGAACAACATTTTCTCACCCATCCAGGCAGAATCTGACTTTTTGCTTCTGGTGATCATGATATGGAAACCTCATTCCTCTCAATAAACATCTCAATGTTATTGAAAAGGCCAGTGTTAAAACAAAATGCACCTGTAAAAACAAAAGCACACATTTCAAAGCCAATTCAAAATTCTTAATTGTTTTACAAGTAAAGGTTCCCACTTATGTATAAGGCAACGGCTCATGTTGGAGACTGCATCAGGCTCCACCAAAATCTGATGACATCGCACGGTTTTAGATGGAGAATGAAGAGTTCCATTCTAGGTCGTGATGGGTTTAGACATGTCATTGCTAAGCTGTTGATAGAATTATATAATCCCTGTAGTGTGGAAAGAGGCCATTCGACACCAATGAATCTACACTGACCCTTCAATGAGCATCCCACCTAGACCAGACCCCTCCTTTTTCCTGTAACTCTGCATTTCCCATGGCTAAACCACCAAGCCCGCACATCCACGGATACTATGGGGTAATTTAGCTTGGCCAATCCACCTAAACTGCACAAATATGGACAAAAATGCAAAGTCCACACAGGCAGTCCCCAAAGCTGGAACCAAACCCAGGTCCGTGGTGCTAGGAAGCAGCAGAGCTAACCGTTTAGCCACCATGCCTCCCTTCACAGCCTTTGATAGCTTTTGTAATTATGTCAAATTAGACAATGCAATTGTTTCTATTGCTACCATGCGATAAACTATATTTTGATATGCCTCTTGAGCGGCTCATTCCCTACCACTGTCAACCAAGCAGGTCCTTAGAAATGATATACAAACGAGGACTGAGGATTCCTGTGGAACCATGGTTGCATCCCTACCTCAGGACTCGGAGGCCTGGGTTCAAGTCCCAACTGCTCCCTAGGTGTACCAAAACTCTGCACAGGTTGATTAGAAAATATCTACAAAAAAAGGGCAGACAACTCTTGCAGTGCAGCCATAATTTTGCTGCCTTTAGGTCAGGAGGCTTGGGTTCAAATTCCACCTGCCTCATAGATGTGTCACAACATCTCTGAACGGGTTGATTAAAATGATACGTACAAGAGAGGGCAGTTGTGATACAATTGTAGTCTACCCGCAGGGCAGAATTTGTGGATTCAAGTTCCACATGCCCTGGAGGTATAGAACATGCAATTTGAACATTCTTTGCTCCCTATTCATTCAGCATTTTCAGTTGTCTGTGAGGCAGTGATGGGGTCCTTGAGAACATCTGCATTGAATTTCCTACGATGTAGTTTTTGCTGATACTGGCTTTTTAAAATACTAGGCTGATGGAAACTGTTGCTGGGGTTAATCAATGGTCAGTTCACCAGTTGTGAGCTCCTGTCATGACATAAATGATGCGAACATCATTGTAGTCGCTTACTCTGCAAATAGTGTCATCAAGCAGTTGTTAATGTCTGGACGGAGGTATTACCAAGTGATCTTGTATCTGGCCTTCTGATGGAATAGGGTATTCACTATGTCTGGACAATGTTTTACCTCTCTTTCTGTTTGCTTTCCCAATACTGTCCTTGCTGATCAAGCCTTCCCACAGGTCTTGCCTTTCCCAACTCTGGCATTGAAATCACCGTAGAGAATCAACTTGTCTCTCTTTGTGAGATGGTGCAATTACTGAACAAGGCTAGAGTAAAATCCCACTTTGGCCTTAACCATTGCTTCTCAGGTTGTGGTAAATGCACTGATGATTGTGCTCTTGATGTTTTTGGGTTCATGTAATCCAAAGAGTCATAAGAAGGGTCCCGACCCAAAACATCAGCTTTCCTGTTCCTCTGATGCTGTTTGGCCTGCTGTGTTCCTCCAGCTCCACACTGTGTTATCTCTGATTACTCTACAGGCTGCTTGTGGAGATGGTCAACTAGTTCATTTTTTACAACAAAACTAACACCGTGAGGTCAGAATTCTTTGATTTCTCTTTCCAGAAGAATGTGTCTGCCAAATTACTCTGTGAGTTGATGTCCTCCTGCCTGCTCACTTAGGGTTGCAATGTCAATCTTGTAGTGTTGGAGTTCCCAAGCTATGATAGTGGTACAACATTAGGTCTGTCACTGTCGGGTTTGTCCATTAGAGTCGTGATATTCTAGGTCCCTAGTTTCCATTCTCAGAGAGTCGAACATGCCTGCGTGAGAGTTACTTTAACAAGAGATGGCTGTTGCATAAAGCCTGTCCCGATGAGGCAAAGGTTTTTGACCAATGGCTGGGATGGCAGTGACGATTGGCGGCCAGGTTCTGCTGAATGGGGAGGGACTGTGCCAAACACGTTCTTGCCTATAAGCCCTCCCCCCACTGTGAGGCTTCCTTATGGATGGGTGTGGACTGGAACCACGAACCCGGAGAAAGCTTAAAATCAGATATTAAAAAAAACTGCTGAATTAATATGAAAAGTAAACAGGAAGAAACAAAAGATTATCACATGGATTGTCACTGACTGCTAGTCTCTTGTTTCATCAAATCAGGTGTTTGAATAGGAAGTACACTTAGTTCCACTGCAAATTTTCACTATAACAATATATTACACCTTTCATTATTTGACCTGGTTCTAGATAACACTTATGATGACAGAGTATTTATCAAAAATAGGCCGTTTCTGACACTTCCAGTGAGATGCCACCGTCAGACACATATCCCCCTCCCATCCCTTCTCTGCCCACAGGGACCTTTCCCTCTGGGAGAACCTGGCCCACTTTTCATTAACTCCCAACCCCCCCACAGCCTGAATGCACTTTCCGTTGCCCATTTACCTTCTCCCTCCTCAGTATCCAAGGGCCCAAACATACCTCCCAGGTGAAGTGGTGCTCCACCTGCACTTCTCAGAACCCAGTCTACTGCATTCGCTGCTCACAATGTGGTCTCCTCTACACTGGGGAAACGAAGAGTAGACTGGGTGACCGCTTCGCAGAATGCCTACATTCTGCCCGCAAAAATAACTCTGAGTTTCCAGTTGCTAGCCACTTCAACACACTACCCTGTTCCCTCGCCAACATCACTGTCTTAGGCTTGCTGCAGTGCTTCAGCAAAGCTCAACGTAAGCTGGAAGAACAACATTTCATTTTCTGCTTGGAGACCCTGCAGCCCTCTGGTGTCAATATTGAGTTCAATAACTTTAGGGCTTGAATTCTATGTCCTAGCCTCCATCCCCACACACCAGGCCTTGTGTTCACATAGGCTGCTATTACACACAACCTATTGTTAGCCACGAACATTCTCCATTAACAGCTAATCAGCCTGCTGGGCAGATCATTATCCACTTCCTAGCCTGTCCAACTGTTCTTCTCTCTCTTTGGGCTCTATCCCCACCTATCACTTACTTCTTATCCCCTCCCTCCACCCCATCTTCTGCATATAAATTGACATTTTCCTAACTACCATCAGTTCTGAGGAAGGGTCACCAGGCCCGAAATGTTAACTCTGATTTCTCTTCCGAGATGCTGGCAGACCTGCTGAGTTTTTCCAGCAATTTCTGTTGTTGTATCAAAAGTAGGACTCTCTGATAAGATTTGTGACCACTGCATACAAGCGTGGAATAAGTCAATTGTGAAGAACATTGATTCAAACATGGCCTCTGTAATCATAGTCATCATGAACCACCACAAAAGTTAATCTGACTAAGCAAAATGGAAATTGCTTCATTTTCCTCTGTTGATTTATCTAATTTTTTGAAGGAACTAATTGGACTTTAAGTGGTGCTTCTGTTTCTTAATGTGTATATAAAATTGATTGAATTTAAAGTATTGTCAGCTTTTGATAAAAGCACTTCTGTAAGTAAAGCACAGGACTGATGACAATGGCAGTAAAATATATCATTACTGGAAGGTAGGGATCACTACAGCAAGAAGTTGCATTTACATTCAGTTCTAACAGTTAAAAGCCACAATGTCCTTCACATTTATATTTTAAACAACTTTTGAAACCAAAGTGTGATAAATCTGGGTGTCTTCAGTGTTTTGTGGAATACGATATTGCTAAGGGATGGTATGGAGAGCAAGGGTAGTTCCTAAACAGATTCAAGAGAAAATGGTACAGGAGTCAAAACAGACACAATTTTAGGTGATTCACTGGCTATGCCCAGTTAAATAGGAATGGAATCTAGCACAAACGTTTTCCTTGAATTTCTCGAAATCTTCAAGTACAAAGAAATAATGAGCTTTGCTTTGGGCCTAACATGTCAATATGCCCCAGTGCACTTCAAAACCTATGATGGATTTGGTTTTGAAGTGCAGCCACATTTGTAATGAACAGATCTGAATTGGTCTTGAATTGATCCATAAATAAATCCTTGTATTGAAAATACACAGCAGCCTTCCTTTTTTCCCAAATTTCACACAGCGCACTAATATTTGGAGGTGGAGCAAACTCCTTTCTTTACAATGACATTGTTGTAACCAAATGCTGGGTCAATTGTTCGTTGTCCATTAATCAAGGCATTCAGAGGCTGATTTTCCAATTTAATAAGGTGTTTTATGCAGATAAAAAGCCGTAGGCATGAGCAGTAAAAACAGATGGGCCTCAGTTTATGATAAAAAGTTCAGACAGCCCAGCAATATTTCAGGCACAAAATTATAGATTAACAACAGTGATGACCAATGCTGAACAAACCATTAGAAGTTCAAAGATAAACATCCATCAATGTGTCAGCACTGTGGCTATCTTTAAAAGTAGAAGTGGACAATCTACAAATCAATGCACAAAATATTTAAGTGCACTTCGCCTCTCAGTAACAATGGTTAAAAACAACCAACATGATCAAACGTGGCCTGCAAGACTGCACATAGTTTCTATTTCATTTTTGTACATCAGTTTTTTTTGCTGTTTTCTATCTTCATTTATTTCCAATGTAGATTTATTACTGATTATTTACGTATAGACATTTGAGCAGAGGTGGTGATGAATTGAGTACATTTTCCACAAAAATTATGACATGCCACACTGCAGGATTTCCAAATAGATGACAGTTGTGTCTCTCGCATATACTAAAGAAATTATTTCAAAGTCCTTCCTGATGATAAGCCCACTACCAACAAAGTTTGTCAGTCATGGTGGTTTTCCAGGGGTCTTCAAAAATTGAACACTAATCTCTCACAAAAGGACACTCAAATTGCATTTGAACAATTTTGTGTAGTAGTTTTAAAATCTTCATGTGTGGAAGAAAGTCTGTTTGACAAGATATATCCAATTTAGTAACAAAAAATAATTCATTTTGCAAACATCATTGACAAGGGAATGGAGGTGAACGTGACTCAGAAATGATGAGGCCCTGATTTCCAAAACCATTCCTGATTGGGTTCTGGGCCCAGGAAGGCTGTCAGGCTCCATGATACAGGCAAGAATTAGGTTTGTTAAAAGCCCTGTCAAAGGTAGTTTGTAGAGACTGAGTAAGATTTTCCAGTAATTGTACAGTTTCCTGATAGCATCGGGTGGGGAATTCAGGAGCAGATCAGCAGCTTGGAAATAGCCACCCAACAACAAGCTGGGGATATAATGCCCCTGACAGACCTATAGACCTTCCTCACTTGATTGGATGGGAGAACAGCCAAGGCTGGCCTGTACAGTATGTCCTTACTACCCACCCGCCACAGTGATAGTCTGGCTGCATTGCATTTTCTGATTAGATTTTATAAAGTTTTCACATTGAAGCACCCTCCTAGTTGTTTGCCTGAAACTTCAGCAGGATATCCCATTTGTACTGAAAAGCCTCTGATTGACTTCAAAGGCCTTAATTGTAAGGAACTCATCTTGATTTCGATTAAAGGCTCACACAAACGACATTTGGACATTCATAAATGTCTCATTGACGTCATCATCTAGTAGAGTCTGGCAGGAATGTCAGAGACCAAACAGAATTAGTGAATAGGTAAAATGATATGTAAATTAACAGTTGGATGGGAACTGGGGGTAATAAGTGTGTCGGAGTTGAGGCTGACTGAACGGGAATACAATTCGGATCAGAAAAGCAAATGCCTGCGCTGTATCCAACTAACATTTAACCCATGGTCTTTCCTACTTCAGGCCTAAAAACAATCTTAAGAGTCACAAAGATCTACCACACAGAAAAAGGTCCTTCAGCCCACTGAGTTTGTGCTAATCAAAAACACCCACCAAACTATTCAGACCTGTTTTCTAGAACTTGATACATAGACTAGCATACCTTGTGTGAGTCCTACTTCACACCTATGTGGAGAAAATTCGAGTTGTTTTACATTGGACATAAGAAAACACAAACGCAGCAGGAGCATAAAAAAAACCAACATCAGGATTGAACAGGGACGCATTTGTGTGTAGGGCAGTAGCAGGTAGGACACTGTGCAATTAAACATCTAGAAATATATTTTTACATTGTGGTTGTGTTCCTGAAAATCACTACTTTAAACTCATTGACTTTAAGTTCTCATGGGAACCACTGCTGAAACTGAAGTTAGTTTCTGCAGAGACTTGCTTAGCATAAAAATTAACAAACATTAAAACATTATATCCTCCAAGCTGAAATATTTTACTTTGCTAAATTGCTGCATGGGAAATGAAGTCATTTTTAAAATAAAATAATAGTTTAAAAGTATGAAAGGAAAATGTAACTTGCTAGTCAGAGTACGGTTCCATCCTACTCACCACTGATCTTACTTACTGAAAACGCTGCCCCCGATCCTCCTGCCAGTTGCAGACACTCCATACTCCATGAAATTCTGACTGAACTTCCCTCACTCCCAAACTTCTTCACACTCCCAGATCTCTGATTTGTAGATTTGTCATATCCTCAGATCTCTGAACTGGGGATCCTTCTCATTGCCAGATTTCAGAACTGTAGACTCTCTTGACTCCCAGATCTCAGAATGGTGGACCCTCCTGAAGCCTGGAACTCTGAATTGTGGACTGTACTGTAACCCCATGCTGGAACTCCAACACTGATCACTTCCCTGCTCCTGGGCCTACTGCCTTCCCACATGCCCAAACCACCCTCTGACTGCTTCCCTCTCCTGGACTTGAGTGTCTGTTCAAGATCCAAATTCAGTGTGAAGTTGGAGCTCCAAAGTCATGCAAGTCTGAGTTCTAACGGGTCATAAGAGCTGGGACCTTTACAATCCATGCTGATTTTTAAACATTCACGCTCACTATTTCCCATTCCTGAATGCCTGTTGTGAGCAAGAGTTTGTGGGACGAACAGCATAGCAGGAACACCTTTGAAATTGTACATGCCAGCAAATTACTTGAGACGTGGAAAATCTAGTCTTGCATATTCTTGTGTAGACAGTTTTAGAAACAGGAATCTTAATTGTATTTCCATGACCAGTAACCTATCATAGAATCCCTAGAGTATGCAAGCAGGCCATTGAGTCCACACTAATCCCCTGAACAGCTTTGAGTCCAGATCCACCCCCCACTACACTATTCCTGTTAACCTACATTTCCCCCTAGCAAGCACGTCCCTGGACACTATGGGCAATTTAGCATGGCCAATCCACCTTAACCTGTACATCTTTGGACTGTGGGAGGAAACCGGAGCACCCAGAAGAAACCCACACAGACACGGGGAGAATGTGCAACCTTCATGCAGACAACTGCCCGAGAGTGGAATCGAACCCAGGTCCACAGTGCCATGAGGCAGCGTTGCTAACCACTGAGTCACCGTGCTGCCCAATTCTCAAGTTGCCAGGAAATTCAAAATGGTCGTAAGGAAATTGGAGTGGCTCCTTCATCTTTAATTCTTTCTTTTAAATTAGACTTTCAAAATGAACTAATTTGCAAGTGTAGTTTGAGTTTTCAGACAAGAAAGCATCTGTAGTCTCTCTCACCAACAGTCTTCCTCTTCTGCCTCTCCAACAGATGATCTAAAGGGCCAGGAACACCTCCTCAATAAGTTCTGGAGTTGGATTCACTATATTTGGCTGCTACTCTTGTCTGATTTATCATCACATTGTTAGTATGCATTGACTTCTTTTCAACAGAGATCTGGGAGCTGGGAGGGCCCATGATTCATTACAGAGAGAGAGAGATGACAGGTGGTGAGTTTAACCTGCGGGGCACCACACAGTGTGTAAGATTGATAAAAAGGAGGATCTCTCATGTTGAGTTCAGCTCGTGCAGAATTTGAACCCATGCTGTTGGCATCACTCTGCATCGTAAACCCTAGCTGTCCAGCCACCTGAGCTATCCAACCCTCTCAATCTCAGAGATACAAAGTTCAGTGATTAAAGCAGCATATACACTGTCCGAATTACTCACTGAAAACCTGATTGCATCCACTATGCTTGGAATAAAAATATTTATATTTTATCTCTGGCCTCTTTAAAGTACCAATTATATGAAAACTTCGCTGCAGCTTATTCTGAAGATGGCCAACTAGATGGATCTAAGTGGTTAGCACTGCAGCCTCACAGCGCCAGGGACCCGGGTTCAATTCCAGCCTCGGGTAACCATCTGTGTGGAGTTTGCACGTTCTCCCCGTGTCTGCATGGGTTTCCTCCGGGAGCTCCGGTTTCCTCCCACAGTCCAAAGATGTGCAGGCTAGGTGGATTGGCCATGCTAAATTGTCCACAGTTCAGGTTATAGGGGGATGAGTCTGGGTGGGATGCTCCAAGGGGCGGTGTGGACTTGTTGGGCCGAAGGCCCTGTTTCCACACTGTAGGTAACCTAATCTAGTCTAATTTGCTTTCAAAAGGCCCTGAATCTTTTTTTCACTTTTTAATCTCCATTACTGACAGTGGGTGGAGGTAATGTCTTCATGTATTTATCTGTAAGTAATGGGCCAGATCATCTGGTCTCCAATTTGTTAGACCCCAAACATGAAACCCAGGACGTATGGCATTTTGGGATCTTGTGTAAGACCTGACACTGAATTAAATTGTGACTTTTGAGCTTCTCGCAGGCAGTTCCCATATTTCCCAGGAGCTTCTGTCAACTCTTTAATTCTTAGTTACAGTTGGAAACTTCAGACAGTTCCATGGAATTTACCAGGTAGTTTCTCAGGAAATGTTAGACAGAAAAATTAGGTCTAACTCCTGGATAACTATGCAGCTTACTCGCCAATCACTGACGGTCCCCAACATCTCCATCAATCTTTAGTGCACTTCCCCATGCCAACCCCCCACCCTGATCAGACCCAACTAGCCCCCACCCACTTGACTAATCCTAGACCCAGTTGACTCGCGGCTAATCACCCCTGACCCAACCACCATCCCCGAACCCACATGCCACTTTACCACTCCCCTGATCTACACAACTGACATACCTCACCAACCTAAATAAAAGTAAAATACCACGGATTCTGAAATAAGAACTGAAAGCGCTGGTGAAACTCTGCCAGTCCGGCAGCATCTGTGGTGAGAGAAACAGAGTTAACGTTTGAAATCCTTTTTCTTATCCTGAAGAAGAGTTATACTGGACTCAAACAATTAACTGTTTCTCTCTGTTCTCAGATATTGCCAGGCCTGTTAGGTTTGATCAACATTTTCTGTTTTTACCTCACACACCAACCAATTTTACCCATTCACTCACTTATCCACACACCCGTTCATAACATTTAGTAAACGTTTAAACTTACCTTACGGTAGCTGGTACTGTACAACGGACATGCTTTGCACATTGATTCTCTTTGCAGCTTTTTGTTACAATTCCTGCACTGAAACAGCTTTTACTGGCTGCTGCATCTGAACGTGGACCTCTGTAAGTCTAATAAGATGAGTGTGCAGTTTGTTGACTGATCATCCCCTGGTTGCAGCAGCTCTGATGCCATTCAGAAGATTTGGGTCAATGCATCTCAAAAACTAATGAATGGATTTCAGGAAATCTGCTCCCACATATTGGGCATGGACCAAGGGAAAACTAATTACTTATTGGCAAAGATTTAATCTGGATTCGAATCCTGGAATTTTTGAAAGGATCTGTTACTGTTGGAAGACGGAGTCAATTAACTTTATTTTCAAAATATCATGTTTTGTTTTGTTTTTTCGTAATTTTTAAAAAAATGTTTTCAAATTTTGAGGATTGGCTTAGTTGCTGGAAGCTATCTAAAGGTGAATAGTGTTTTCAGAACAGGTTGTTGGATGTGGATTGGCCTGAAGCATCTTCAATAAGATGAAAGCTCTAAGTAAAAATATTATTTTTCTCAGCTCTGTAGCAACGGTATATCAGGAAGTCAGGGAAAAATCTGGAGAAAAAAATATAACTAATATAGCTTAATTGTCACAGTATGATGAAAGTATGCACTCTACGGAGTAACCTCTTGACTTGTTTGGATATGGATCCATTGTAAAAATTCCATACATTAATCATGCCTCTCCGAGATCATAAAACTCATCCTCTATACTTGAGAATCTTGAGGACAAAGGAGGTAATAGGGATTCAGTTATTATGATGTACTGGGTTAATTTCCAATCAACTGATACACGGTTGTGATGATGGGAATGAAGAATATTTATTCTCAAAGAGTTCACTGTTTTCTTCACAGCTTATTCATTCATTTCTTGTCCTTTGTGATTTAAAGTTTATTTTGTGTCATTTTGTATTTCAAATAAAGTTATAAACTCAGATTATGTTATTGAGAAGTGATATGTCTAAGTGTGTAAGAGAGGTGCTATACATGCCTATGTGACAGAAAGGAGAGATTAATGAAGAGATGTTGCATGCATTGGAAGCTGATGGGTGACTCAGAATTACATTCCTGCATACGCTCAGCAGTCTTGAGCTATTGATCAGACAATTGACCCATGAGTTGTACCACTGTACCAACCAATGGTTTCAGTGTCTTTGCATGGATTTTCTGCAGAAATGTGAGTCAGTCAATTATTAAAATGATGCCTTAAAGATGTCAAGGGATAAAAAAAAGTGCCCTGACTGAAATTGTGCCAGTGATTCATGCAGGAGACTGTTAAGTGTTTCAAGTGGATGAAACCATGGAGCTAAGTGGTTTGGTTTGTAATTTGTGGTGGTACTGGAACTGAATCATACAGCAGGCAGTCCTACATGTAAAAACAATATCTGGGCTTGTACCTTTTCAGAAAGCCTGGAATACTCAGCGAAATGTAAAAGAGTCTGCAGTGGCCCTTTGCCATCATGATATCAATGGAAAAAATAGAGGCTGTACAGGAAATCTGCTCAGTGAGGATGGGAGCATGTTGGGATTTATAACTGTGGCCATGCTCAGTGAAACATGGATCAGTACAGGGAAATTAGAACGCAAGAACGTAGAACAGGAACAGGCTAAGTAGTCCTTCAAGCTTGCTTCCCCATTCAATAAGACCACAACAGATCTAATTGTGACTTCTTCCCTATACACCACCAGCCCCCAAACTCACTCCCTATCCTCCCTACACCATAGCTGGCAATCCATTGCAAATGAAAAGTCTTTCTAACTCAGCTCTGAATATATTCAATCATTCAGACTTTCCTAATTTCAGAGGTACAGAATTCACAATATTAATGACCATTTGGAAGAACAAAGTTCTCCACATCTCCATCCTAAATGGGTAATCTCTCATTTTTAAACTGTGGTCCTTCGTTCCTGAATCTTCTCCCAAGGGGAAATATCTTTGGCATCAAGTTCCTCGGAATTTTGTTTTGTTTTGGTAAGATCATGTTTCATTCTTCTAAATTCAAACAAGTACAGAACCTGCCAACACAACCTTTCTATATAAAATTGTTTTTAATTTAAGTATCTTCCTCCTAAAGTAAAGAGACCAACACTATACATTGTACCCTAAATGCTGTCTCACCGTCCTACACAGTTTTAGCAAGACTTCCACATGTTTATACTCCATCCTATATGCAACCAATTAGACTTGTAACTCTAACTCCCCACCACTTTGCTTGAACCGTCTCTTGTCAGACAATGCCCAACTGTAAGTATTGGAAGAATAGAACTTTCTTCCAATAAAAAGGATCAATAAACATTTGTAGCTGTCAATCAAACTACTAAGTGGCAGGCACCTACTGTGATAATGTAACACTATCCAGTGACAGAACCACAGATGAAGTAACAAGCAATAAGTTTTTAGTACTCCAGACATTTCTTTCAAAGATTTAAAAAGTAGGTCTTTTAAAAATCTTGACAGCTTGCTTTGACATGTGCTTTTGACAATTCATGTTGACACATCTGACAGTGCATTTCAATTCCAATCTGCTTTACAGTCCCCATTAGTTTATGCATGTTTTATGTGCATTCATTCCTACTTTTAGCAATCTCAAAGTGCAACTTTCCTCTCTTAGAGCACCTGAAGATCACTGTACCTCCCTCAAATAGTGTCTGACCTTTCTCAAAGGTGTCCTGGGACCATATCCAAAGGAGTACCTCCCCTTTGTGAAAAACGTAACCCGGCTATCCAAATTAATGCACAAAGTTTAGAACAGATCTAACCCTCACTCTTTGGGTTTTGAACACCTAGGTTACCAAAACCACACAGAAGTGGAGGCTGTTGTTAATTTATATGGGAAGCTCCCTCTGTAAAACCTGCATGCATGAAACGTGACCTATCCCTAAAAAATGGAAGGTGCCGTTTTCCAAGGCAGGCTTTCCAACTTTAAAGTGAACCTGCCATTTTTCTCATGTCAGAGAGGTTCTTCACTGTGAAGAAAATTCTGGCCAAAGGAGTTATCGGGACGACTGCAGTATTTGTCTTGCCCCCCACTACACAACTGCAGCAGCTAAGCCTAAACTGAGCTGTTCAGAGCATCACAGATAACAAGGTGTGGAGCTGGATGAACACAGCGGGCCAAGCAGCATCAGAGGAGCAGGAAGGCTGATGTTTTGGGCCTAGACCCTTCTTCATTTTTCTGAAGAAGAGTCTAGGCCCGAAACATCAGCTTGCCTGCTCCTCTGATGCTGCTTGGCCTGCTGTGTTCATCCAGCTCTATGCCTTGTTATCTCAGATTCTCCAGCATCTGCGGTTCCTGTATCTCTGTTTAGAATATCATTGTTCCATCCTGAACTTTCAATCTCCTATTACATGCAACAAGAATATTGCTGACTCCCACCTCCACAATATTACTTTGTCCGCTCCGCCTCAGTTCATCTGCTACTGGAGCCTTCATCCACGCTTTTGTCAGATCAATACTTGACTATTCTAAAGCTCATTTGCTCAGACTTCGAACCACCAACAACACTGCAGTAAACTTCAAGGTATAACATTTTGTTCTACATCAATGATGTGTAATGAAAACAAAAATCCATAACCATACTGCCTTATCTCTGTCCCTGTCTTTTAATTATAACCCAGTCATACTTACCATTCCTTATGGAATATCTTATGGATACCCCATAATCCTCCAGGGATGTGCCTTCAGCTAACTAGGAACATGTTTTGAAACTCTGCAATATGCACCAGGGTGAAAGTAGGTGGTTTTAAGGGTAGAGACAAGATGGAGTCTGAAGTTTAGTTCAGGATTAGACAGGGGTCAGGGTTATGAGCTGCTTTCACCCTGACAGGATGGCAATGGAGAGGCTAGATTCAGTGGCTGGGTAATGGAATTGGGGTTGAAGGCAATGGTTCTAATCTTCCTAATGTTTAAAATTAGAATCCCTACGTTGTGGAAACAGGCCCTTTGGCCCAACAAGTTCACACCAAACCTCAGAGCATCCCACCTAGACCCATCCCCTACAACCCACTTAATCTACACACCCCTGAACACTATGGGCAATTTAGCATGGCCAATCCACCTAGCCTGCACATCTTTGGACTGTGGGAGGAAACCGGAGCACCTGGAGGAAACCCATGCAGACACGGGGAGAATGTGCAAACTGCACACAGACAGTTACCTGAGGCTGGAATCGAACCTGGATCACTGGTGCTGTGAGGCTGCAGTGCTAACCACTGTGCCACCATGCCACCCATTTGCCTGGAGGAATTATTTGCTCATCCATTACTGGATAGGTAAGTCACTTTTAAACACAGAAGTAATGGGGAAAGTCAAGAGAAGTGTGCAATGTGATAGAACTGGGTGTCATCAGTATACAGATGGAGCCTGATGTTTCAACTTCGGTGATTTGCCAAGGGGCATGTGTTGCTGAGAAATAGGATAATGATGACAAATGTCCATTTTTGGCTTAACATTGCTTTATAATTACACCTTGTTAGGATTACAGCATGAGACATTTTTTCTACATTAAATTTGTTACATAAATGTAACTTGTTGACTCTGAGTCATCAGAAGTCATTGTGAGGAATCTGGGAAACATTTCAATTTAATAGACTCAGTTTAAGTAGAATTGAGGATTACCCCAAGAGTGTGGAACAGTTGGAACATGGGACTGAAGAGATACTGTAGGAGGGGAGTATTTGCTTCCTGGGACATTGGGTGCAGCTCTGGGTGAGATGGGACCTATGCATATGAGATGGATTGTGCATAAACAGAACCAGAATCAATTTCCCTGCAGTTTAATAAGGGATAAATTGGAACTAATTAGGCAGGATTAGGAAGAATCAGCAATTGATTGGGAAACACACACAGCACCAGATTAAAGAAGAGAAAGATTTTAGGTGGGGTCAGACTAAAAAGTAATGCAATAAGGTTTAATTTAGATCTGCAGTTGTATGTAAACACATAGGGCATATTAAGTATGTCTGTTGAGTTGCAAAAGCAGGTAATGACATGGGAATATAACATGGTAATAATGAGACATGGCTAAATAAAGGGCAGGACTTGATACTAAATAACCAAGGATACAAGAGGTTTAGGAAAGAGGAGGGGTGGTTGATGTTGAAAGGGACTATTAAGGTGCTAGAAAGGATGGGCGTCCTACAGGTGTCAAGGACCAAAAAGATTTGGCTCAAATTAAGAAACAATTGCATAGCCATGATACTGTTGGGAATATTCATTAAACTACCAACTTGTGACAAAGATAGAGAGGAGCAAATTTGCAGAGAATTTTCAGAGAAATGCCAAAATTATACAGTGCTGCAGTAATAATGATGAAGTTCAAAAATCCTAATGAACAGTAACGTTTTAAAGGCTAATGGGTGGAGAGCGATCCTGGAGTATGTTCAGGAGAATTTTCCTCATCAGTATGTTTCTAGTCCAATGAAGAAGAAAATATTGTTGGATGCAATTCTTGGAATGGAACGAATGAGGTGAATCAACTGTCAATTGGTGTAATTTTAGGGAACAGTGATCATAATAACACAAGGTTTAGGCTTCCATAATAAAAAATGAAAATCAATCTACAGTTAAAGAAAATTAAGTTGGAGGAAGGGCAATTTCAATAGTTTGAGAACAGATCTTGACTAGGTAAATCAGAATAAAAATTAGACAGGTGAAACTATAATAGAAAAATGTACTGCATTTAAGAAGGAAATGGTTCAGGTACCGTTAAAGTAAATTCTTATGAAGGGGAAAAGATAAGTAAGTAAATACAGAACTCCATGGATGATGTGAGAGATGGAAATTAAGACAGAAAAAGATCATGGGGCCTTATGACATGTAATAGTTTGATTATAATAGTGAGAACCACACTGAATGTAGAAAGGTCAGCAGGGAAGTGAAAGTGGAAATCAGACAGGGAAAGAGACAGTAATGAAAAGAGATTGTGAACAAACATTAAAAAAATCCAAAATTTTCCTATAAGCATATAAATAATAAAAGGGGACTAGAAGGAGTAGTGAGGCAGATAAGAGGCCTAAAAGTAAGGTTAAGGACATGACTGAAGTCTTAAATGAATATGTATTTTGCATCTATATTTATCAAGAAGATGTTGTCAAATTCATAACAAAAAAGCAGATATTTGAGCTAAAAATAGTATTAAATTTACGTATTCGAAAGGACAGTTTCCCTTAAAGTTGATTAACTGGTCAGGACTGGATAGGTTGTGGCGGAGAAAAGTAAGGAAGTCACTGGGATAATTTTCTCAGCCTCTTCAGGTATTAGGTTGATGACGGAGAATTGCAAATATCACACCCCTCTTCAAACCAGGATAAACCTAGCAAAGACAGGCAATTTAGTTTAACATTAGTAGTAAGAAAAAATTTGATGATGGTAATCTGCGCCAATGCAGTTGGTGAATTGGACAAATGTGGATTAATTAGTGAAGGTCAGTGCGCCAATCTTCAAATCGTGTTCCACTAACTTGCTTGAGTTTTTTGATGCGATGACACGGATGGTGATGAGTGTAATGTAATTGATGTGGTGTATGAGGATTTATGAAAAAATGATTGGTAAAGTGCTAGATATTAGACACGTTAGCAAAATGAAACCCATGGAATAATCTGGGCAGTGACACCTTGGATTTGTAGTTTTGCTGAATAACAGAAAATAAGATTGTACAATGAATGGTCATTTTTCAGACTGGACAAAGGTATGTAATGGTGCTGCCCAGGGTTCAGGGCACTGGTTAAAATTTGGAGATGACACAAGACTTGGGAACATTGTTAATATAAGGAAAGTAGCACTAAATTTCAAAACAACATGAACTGTTTGGTGCAATGAACAAACAAGTGACAGATGAAATTTAATGCAAGCAAGTATGAGGCAGTATGTTTTGATTGCTTCTCCTTATTTGCATACAATGTAAAATAAAGGCCACAATTTGAAGGGAGTGTAAGAACACAGAGCACTGGGGTATATGTACATAAATTATTGAAGGTGACAGAACAAATAGTTGAAACGGCATTCTGGTTCTTGGGCTAAAAAAAAGAGGTTTAGAGTACAAATGCAAGAGGTTTTGACTGAACTTCTATTAAATGCTGGATCAGCTTCAGTTGCAACATTGTATAATTCTGGGCACCATATTTTAGGAATTACATGATAGCTTAACTTTTCAGGGCAGCATGGTGGCTCAGTGTGTAGGACTGCTGCCTCACAGCACCAGGGACCCAATTTCAATACTAGCCTCGGATGACTGTCCATGTGGAGTTTGCATGTTCTCACTGTGTCAGCATGTGGACGCTGGCTTGAAGGAAGTATTCAAATCATGAGTAATCTTGACAGAGTTGATAGAAAGAAAACTGTTCCCATGAATAGAAATGGTTAAGAATTGGAGAGCACTTTCACCATCTTAAAGTGATTGGTATAACAATGAAGGGAGCTAGGGGATTAGTGGTGGGGGTGTAATCATTTTAATGCAGTATGTAGTTACGTCTGGAATTAACTGCCTCAATGTACAGTTGAAAGTGAAGCTGTAAAGCGTTAAGCACCTCAAGAGAAGCAGGGTTAAGAGGAAGGGCTTCAGAATGGAACCTGTTCAGTTGCTCTTACACACAGCCCAATCCGAATGCAGTCAGTTGAATGGCTGCTTACAGTGCTGCAACTAACTGTATCTGGTGTAATACTGGACCACAGGCCTTGGTATTCCCAGGTGTGAGCCACAATTTACTTTGGCTTTCTTGACCTGACAAAGGGGAAGTAAGCAGAATTCCCACACCTGATCAATTCCTAGGGATCGTCAATGGAAAGGCACATATTGGATAAGAGCAGGATGACACATTTGGATGTAATGACCCTCTCAGTGAAATCTGCTGCTGCTCATCTGCTTAGATACACAGCTCCTGCTGCATGTTAAACCATATCTTATATTGAGTCAGCAGTTTAGTGGAGAGTAGGGAGTTGTGAATATGCGACAAGCAGGAAGGGAATTCATGAATTTTCAAAAATATTGAGAAGAAATGGAAATGAGTGACTAAATTGTTCCAGTTAGTAATCAAGATTTCAAATGATACAGTAACCATCATATTAGCTGGACCTTTATAAAGCTTATTTCAAATACTAACCTCTCTCTACATATTCAATTAATTAGGCAATTAATTGTTAATTAATTGAAATTTAAATAGCTAAATTAGGTCCTAATTGTTTCCTGCCTCCTTTCAGCTGCTCCCCTGTTCCTGTTCTATAAATGGCTACTTTATTGCCTTCATGGTCTCCTTTAGATGAATACACTTGATTAACCTTCTGCCAAACTGTACCATCTGGACCCATGTAGCATTTGTGCTTGCTTTTGCCTTAGGGTAACACATCTTTCCCCAAAATATAACTGACTACACACCCTGGGTACAAGAACCTGGCACTGTTTAGCAATAATTCAATATTTCCCCGTATGTTTATTCATCTAGGGATTTTAAAAAAAAACTTTGTAATCCTGACCTTTTGTGTATCCTGATTTTGAATGCTCCACCATTTATGGTCACAACTTCAACCACCTGGGCCTTCACTCAGAAATTTCTTAGCTAGGCCTCTTCACTTCGATAAATCCGTTTTCTCCTTTAAGATGCTCTTTAAAAATCTACCACTGTCATTGAATGTTTGGCCAGCTGTACTAGGGTCTCCTTCTGAGCCTCAATTTTTTTTCCAATAACGTTCCTGTGAAGTAATTCGGGATGGTTTATGACATCAGAGGTGCTTATATAAATGCATGTTGTCATCAGGTTCTTGACAAAATTAAAAGATTGCTTTTTATTGCATCTTAAGCCATGACCTTATTCATTCTTATCAAAGTAAACTGAATGCAGGACTGACTTCATTGAAAGTTAAGTATAGCTCCCCTCAAGTAGGGACTGGGAATCATTCTGTCAAAACAGAAGGCATTTTCTGACTGATTTAACTAGTGTGGGGGCTGATTAGTGGTTTGGAATGTATCCACAGAAAAGGAGAGACTGTGATTTTTGCTTGTAACTTTGGGCTAGGGATATAGAAGATCGTGCCAAAAACCCAAAGTTGAGTGAAGAAGAATGCTGACTCTTATAGACAAGAACCCTTCTGAAACTTATAGCATAATAATTATGGCATTATCCACATGCACAGAAACCCAAGTATTTCCCACAATATCATTGGATGCAGAGGAACGCCCGTGCTGATGAAAAGGAAATTATTCTCCATGCTTGGTTCAAATGCAAATCAGCCTGGCTTGTCACTAAGCAAATGTGGTCTTTTAATCCATTAATTAGATCTGTGCAACGACAATTCCTCTATGAAACCACTGCCAGATCTTTTAATATTAACATAGAGATCTTATAAGACCTTTTCGTTAATTGTAGCAGAGAACCAAAAGGCACCACCATCCCTTTTCTCACAGAAGTAAACTTTTCAAAGATATTCTAATCATAAAATGTGTTTTTCATGATCAAAGTGATAATTCTTCAAAACCCACAAACCTAGGTTGCTCAATAACAACTTTTTGCAGTATTAGGGTGAGCATGTTTCGGGACAAAAGTAAACAGTTGTGAAGTAATCATGTCACGAAGGAGGAGGCAGTTAGCCACTGTACTCCAGATTAATGAACTACTGTAGGCTGGGGACTCTGCTGGTGCAATGATAAGGGACACTATCTCTGGCCCCAAACATCCTGATTTCAAGCCCCACCTACTCCAGAGAGACCTGAATAGGATGAATAGGAAAATATCAGAATTGTGGAAAGAAAGAGTTAACATTTTAGTAGATAAAGGATGTGTCCTTTGACTTAAAAACATGGTAATGCTGTTTAAATTTGTTCTCAATGTTGCAACACATTTTCCAGACTTTAAAACACAGAAATGAGTATTTGTTGACGAAGAAGGCAGCAATCATTGTGCTGACGAATTGACCCTGAACATTTTGTTCAACTATCAACTTACTAAGCAACAAATCATTGTGCTCCCAAACTCAACTTCCCCAAACACAAGGTTGCAGATGTGACACACAGTAATCACCACCTAATTTGTAATTGGGTATAAACACAAGAGTGCCAGACGTAAACAAGTTGTACACAGGAAATGATTTAAATGCTATATCATGACATGACAGGCCAGAGATGTTGGGAATTAAAGAGGAAGGCAGTCCAGTAAAACTAGTTTTGAAGATTTTTGACAGAATTGATATGGAGAGTCAGTAACCAGAGGAAACAGACTGAAGGGTGACTAGGGAGGGAACCTGAGGTAATTTCAGTACAATTTATTTTATATACAGTGAGATTTCAGTGGGTCAACAGAAGCTTTCAGAAGAGAATTGTGTATGTCTTTTTTTTAAAAAATATTTGCAGGGGTATAAGGATATCTTCAGTATGGGCAATCATTCTAATTCTGTAAATCTAATTTGTTCCTTTATCCCTTAATTTGTTCTGGATGTGAGTTTACTCGTTGAGCTGGAAAGTTAGTTTTCAGATGTTTTGTCACTTTTTTTTATTTGAAAAAATATACTTTATTCATAAGATGTACAAAAAATAAAAGATATTGATACACCTACCCAGTCATGCAAGCTGCTCCAGGTTACCCAGGGGGTACGTACACCAACTAAAGGAAAAAAAAACAAGCAAAGAAGAAGAAAAAAACAAAGCAAAGAAAACACCCCGGCAGTCGTCTCCCCGCACAGTCCCCATTGGCCCCCTGACCAGTTGGGGAAGGCGCGAGCTGGGCCCAGTTACCAGACAGAGCCCTTTTTTCTATTCTGGACGAGGAGTTTCATACCGTGGTCTTTCCCCACCGCGCCTTGGCGGCGGCTGCCCCAAGCTTTAGCGCGTCCCTCAGCACGTAGTCCTGGACCTTGGAGTGCGCCAGTCTGCAACACTCGGTCGGGGTCAGTTCTTTCAGCTGGCAGACCAGCAAGTTGCGGGCAGACCAAAGACCGTCTTTCACCGCATTGATGGTCCTCCAGGCGCAGTTGATGTCGGTCTCAGTGTCCGTCCCGGGAAACAGCCCATAGAGCATGGAGTCCTGCGTCACGGAGCTGCTCGGGATGAACTTCGACAAATACAAATGCATCCCCCTCCAGACCTCCTGCGCATAGGCACACTCCAGAAAGAGGTGATCGACAGTCTCGTCCCCCCTCCGCAGCCGCCTCGAGGGCAGCGTGTGGTGGCGCAGAGATTCCGGGCATGCATAAAGGATCTCACTGGCAGAGCCCCTCTCACTGCCAGCCAAGCAATGTCCTGGTGCTTGTTTGAAAGTTCTGGCGATGAGGCATTCTGCCAAACGACTTTGGCAGTCTGCGTGGGGAATGACACAACGGGATCCACCCTCTCCTTTTCCCGAAGGGTCTCGAGGATACTACGTACTGACCACTGCCTGACGGACTTGTGGTCAAAGGTGTTTCCTTTCAAAAATTTCTCCACGAAGGACAGGTGGTACGGAACAGTCCAAATACTCGGAGCGTTCTGCGGCAACGAGGCCAGGCCCATCCTTCGCAACACCGGGGACAGGTAGAACCTCAGTAAGTCGTGACACTTGGTGTTTGTGTACTGAGGATCTATGCACAGCTTGATGCAGCCGCACACAAAGGTAGCCGTCAGGGTGAGGGTGGCGTTCGGTACGTCCTTTAACCCATTTTCCAGGTCTTTGTACATGCTGTCCCTGCCGACCCGGTCCATCCTCGACCCCCAAATGAAGTGGAAGATGGCCCGGGTGACCGCAGCGGCGCAGGTCCAGGGAATAGGCCAGGCCTGCGCCACATACAACAGTACCGAAAGCCCCTTGCACCTGACAACCAGGTTCTTACCCGCGATGGAGAGGGACCGGAGCGTCCAGCTGCCCAGCTTCTGCTTCAGTTTGGTGATACACTCCTCCCAAGTCTTAGTGCACGCCCCAGCTCCACCGAACCAAACACCCAGCACCTTCAGGTAGTCTGTCCTGACGGTGAAGGGGATGAAGGAGCAGTCGTCCCAGTTCCCGAAGAACATGACCTCGCTCTTACCCCTATTGACTTTGGCACCCGAGGCCAGTTCAAACTGGCCACAGATGTCCAACAGCCTACTCACCGACCGACGATCGGTGCAGAAGACGGTGACATCGTCCATGTACAGGGATGTCTTGACCTGAAGGCCTCCACTGCCTGGGATAGTCACACTCTTCTGGCTCACGTCCTTCCTGATGGATGCGGCGAAGGGCTCCACACAGCACACGAACAAAGCAGGAGAGTGCGCGCAGCCCTGCCTGACTCCAGATATGACGGGAAAACTGTCCGATTCCCACCCGTTGATCGAGACTGCACTAACGATGTTGGCGTAGAGCAGCCGGATCCAATTGCGGAAGCCCTCCCCGAACCCCAATTTGGAGAGGACGTCCCTCATGTAGGCATGAGAGACCCTGTCGAAGGCCTTCTCCTGGTCCAGGCTGACGAGGCAGGTGTCCACCCGCCTGTCCTGCACTTAGGCGATCATATCCCTCATGAGCGCGAGGCTCTCAGCGATCTTCCGGCCCGGCACAGCACAGGTTTGGTCAGGGAGAATCACTGACTCCAGGACAGACCTGACCTGGTTGGCTATGGCCTTGGCCAGGATTTTGTAGTCCACGTTCAATAGTGAAATGGGACGCCAATTCTTAATTTCTTCCCTCTCCGCCTTCCTCTTGTAAATGAGGGTGATGATGCCCTTCCTCATGGACTTGCACATTTCCCCTGCCCGAAGCGCACTATCGTACACCTCCAGCAGGTCCTGGCCGACCAGGTCCCACAGAGCGGAATACAACTCGACCGGTAAGTTGTCGCTTCCGGGAGTCCTATTCCTCTCCAAGAACTTGAGGGCTCTGGTCAGCTCATCCAGGGATATCGGCTGGTCTTGCCACTCCCTCGTGCCGTCGTCTAAGACCTCCGTGATAAACGACAGGAACAACTCGGAGGCCGTGCTGTCCGTGGGCTTCGTGTCACACAGTCCAGCATAGAAGGATCTGCTGATCCTCAAAATGTCGGGCTGAGACGACGTTACCGAGCCGTTGTCCTCCTTCAGCCGGCTAAGCACAGAGATCTCTTTGTGCACCTTCTGAAAGAAGAAACGCGAGCACGTCTCATCCTGCTCCACGGAGCGAACCCTGGACCGAAAGATTATCCTGGAGGCCTCCGCGGTGAAGAGCGAGGCTTGCTGGCCCCTCACCTCACGGAGGTCCTCCGTGACATCGACCACCATCAACCGCAGAAGGAGCAGGTTCTGCACCCTTTTCTGGAGTCGCGACAGCTTTCCCCGCCTCTCTCTTGCCTTCTGAACACCCTTGAGGACAAAGAACCTCTTGATGTTCTCCTTCACCGTCTCCCACCAGTCGCCCGGAGACTCAAAGAGGGGTTTCACGGTTCTCCAACCGGTGTACACCCTCTTAAACACCTTGACGTTCTCTGGGGTCAACAGAGTCGTGTTGAGCTTCCACGTCCCCTTGCCGGCCAGCTGGTCATCCTGTAAGTGACAGTCGGCCAGCAGGAGGCAGTGGTCAAAGAAGAACATCAGCTCGACGCCGGTGGACCTGACCGAGAACGCCCGTGACACAAACAGGAAGTCTATCCTTGAGCGGATAGACCCGTCTGGCCGCGACCAGGTGTACCTCCGCTGCGCTCCGTCTGCAGGGGTGCTGAAGACGTCGAGCAGCTTGGCGTCCTTCACCGTGCCCATCAGGAATCTGGACGTGACGTCCAGTTGACTCCCCCCACCCGCTGTCCACACGCCGGATCTTCCATCTGCATCGATGATGCAGTTGAAGTCTCCGCCTAGGATGACCGGCCTGGACGTAGCCAGCAGGGGTGGAAGGCGCTGCAGGACGGCCAACCGCTCATTCCGTACCGCTGGGGCGTACACGTTGATCAGCCTCAGGGGAGCGTTCCTGTAGGTGATGTCAGCCACTAGGAGACGCCCCCCCTCCACCTCCTGAACTTGAGAAATGGTGAAGTTGCGCCCCCGCAGCAGAATAGCCAGGCCCGAGGAGTGACAGTCGTTACCCCCCGACCAGATCGAAGGCCCACAGGCCCAGGCGCCGGACCATTTCCCGTACCTGCCGAGGTGCGGTATCCCGCACTCCTGCAGAAACAGGAGGTCCGCCTTGATGGTGGTCAGGGAGGCCAACGTGGATACACATCTTGTGGTGGACTTGACACTGCGCACATTAATGCTCGCAATCCGTACCCCCATTGTGGGCAGTGACCGCAGTACCCTCCCCAAGTCCAAGGTCCAGCCCCTCTATCTGTCCCTTTATGCCCATTGCTCGGGCTGACTGCTGGACGCTCTCCGGGCTCAGGAAACCGTCCGTGCTACCTTCCGGGTGGCATCCCCCCGTCGAGGGTACGGAGGCAGGAGAGTCCGGCTCTGGGTCAGGCTGGGGATGCCCTGTTTTCTCCTTCCCGCCTGGAAGTTCCGGGGGGCCCTCCAGGGTCCCAGCGGCACGTGACTGGGTGTCGGAGGGAGCCTCAGGGCGCCTCCCATCACCTGGAAGCATGGTGCTGCTTTCCTTCTCCCCTGAGACCTTTATCTTCTGCTTCGGGCGGGCCGTCTCCGAATCACCCTCGTCAGAGGAGCTCTTATAGCCCCCCTGTAGCTGCCTCTTCCCGCCTGATGGTTGCGATTCCTGGGCCTGCCGATGCACCTTCCTCCTCGCTTTCCGGACCATCGTCCACTCCCCTGGGTCACCTGTCGCCACCTCCATCAACTCTGGGTTGTCGGGGTGGAGCGGAGCCTGCAGGGGCGCTTTGCTGGCCACAGGCACATCCTGCGGGGCTGGGCCCTCCTGCACGACCTGGCCCTCCTGCACATTAGTGGGGTCCTTGCAGGGCCCTGGTGCCTTCCTCTCCTCCGGGGGGGCTGGCCCCGCATTGCCCCTGCCGGCGACCTGGGCGTAGGTGGTCCCCCGCTGCGGGCATGCCCTATAGAGGTGGCCCGCTTCCCCGCAAAAGTTGCAGCTTTTCTCTTGTGGGCAATCCTTTGCAAGGTGTCTATCCTCCCTGCAGTTCCTGCAGAATGGTGGCTTTGCAGTCGGCCGCTACGTGACCTTACCTACCACAGGCATGGCAGACTTGAGGTTGCCCTGCATAGGTCAGGTAGCCCTTGCTCCCGCCGATCGCGAAGCTGGACAGTGGGTGTACGACATTCCCGTCCGCGCCCATGCTCAGCGTCACCTTGACCTGCCTCTTACTGGTCCAGATGCCAAAGGGGTCCATGATGTCAGTTAGGTCCCCCTCCACCTTCACGTACCTTCCAAGGAAGGTCAGGACATCAACTGCTGGCACATGCGGCTTGTACATGTGTACAGTCACCATACGGCTCCTCTGTGCTGGCATCACAAACAGTGGGACAGCGGTCAATACAGAGAGCGGGCCGTCACCTCCTTTCTCCTTGAAAACCTCCGGGAAGCGCTCGCAAAGCTTGGCACTCCTGAAGGTCACATCGTAAAAACCTCCTCCGGGGAAATCCTGCAGGCAGTAAATGTCCGCAGCAGCGAACCCGCAACAGTCCAACAGGACCCTCTTCACGAAGAAGGTGTGGTCCACAGGTGCACCTTCATCCACCTTCTTCACGGAAACGCGGATGGTGTTCCGGACCCCCTGACCTGGGGCACGAGCATTCGCCGCAGCCATCGTTGCAGGTTGGCTGCTCCCCTGAACCAGCGTTCGGCCAAAGCCAGCATTAAGATCCACCGGTTGCAAGGGTGCACAGCCAACCCGATGTCTTCCTTCCACCTCCAACACAGTGCTCTCCTCCTCTCGGTCCACAAGAGAGTGGGTCTTTATTTTGTTCCAGATGTAAGCTGGTTCACTGAGCTGGAACGTTTGTTCCCAGATAATCAGTCACCATTCTAGGTAACATCAACAGTGAGCCTCCGACGAAGCGCTGGTGTTATGTCCTGCTTTCTATTTATCTGGTTAGGTTTCCTTGGGTTGGTGATGTCATTTCCTGCGTTGGTGATATCATTTCCCATTCTTTTTCTCAGGGGATGGTAGATTGGCTCCAAATCAATGTGTTTGTTGATGGAGTTCCGGTTGGACTGCCATGCTTCTAGGAATTCTCATGCGTGTCTCTGTTTGGCTTGTCCTAGGATGGATGTGTTGTCCCAATCAAAGTGGTGTCCTTCCTCATCTGTGTTTAAGGATACGAGTGATAGTGGGTCATGTCGTTTTGTGGCAAGTAGAACACCTAGTAGAAGACTCCCACCACTCCATTCACTCCACCCAAGAATTCCTGAACACCAAGATAGAAGAGGATGAAATAATGGTCTCCTTTGACGTAACAGCCCTGTTCACATCCATCAACATCAACCTGGCCAAAGAAACACTGACTACACTATTAGAAGAACCAAAGACACTTTCACCAGACACCACCAACCTCATCAGCAAGGACAACATCATCAAGCTAGTGGACCTATGCCTCACCACCCACTTCACTTTCAATAACAAAACCTACCGACAAACCAACAGTACACCCATGGGATCTCCGATATCAGGGTTCTTAGCAGAGGCAGTAATGCAGAGACTCGAACAAACAGCTCTGCCGATCATCCAACCCAAACTTTGGGTCCGCTACGTGGATGACACCTTTGTCATCACTAAACAAAACAAATTAGAGGAAACCTTCAAGACCATCAATAACACCCTTACAGGCATAACATTCACAAAAGAGGAGGAAAACAAGAACAAACTGCCATTCCTAGATGTCACAGTAGAGTGAACAGACAATGGGGAACTTCACACCAGCGTCTACAGGAAAACAACACATACGGACCAAATACTGAACTACAGGAGCAACCATCCCAACACCCACAAACGAAGCTGCATTAGAACATTATTCCAACGAGCCACCACACACTGCAGCACAGAGGAACTACGAAGAGCAGAAGAAAATCACCTATACAGTGTATTCAAAAAGAATGGGTACCCTATGAACACGTCCGCCGAATCCTCAGCAATAAACCCAAACAAACAGACAAAACGGGCCCAGAAACCATAACCACGCTCCCCTACATCAAAGGCATTTCCGAAATGACTGCCAGACTACTCGGACCTCTTGGCATCAGGGTAGCCCACAAACCCACCAACACACTAAAACAGCAGCTAATGAACTTAAAAGACCCCATACAGACAACAAACAAAACAAACATCATCTGCAAAGTACCTTGCAAGAACTGTGACAAACACTACATTGGACAAACTGGCAGAAAGCTAGCCAACAGGATACATGAACATCAACTAGCCACAAAACGACATGACCCACTATCACTAGTATCCTTACATACAGATAAGGAAGGACACCACTTTGATTGGGACAACACATCCATCCTGGGACAAGCCAAACAGAGACACGCACGAGAATTCCTAGAAGCATGGCATTCCAACCGGAACTCCATCAACAAACACATTGAGTTGGAGCCAATCTGCCATCCCCTGAGAAAAAGAACAGGAAATAACATCACCAACGCAGGAAATGACATCAGCAAGCCAAGGAAACCTAACCAGATAAATAGAAAGCAGGACATAACACCAGCGTTTCGTCGGAGGCTCACTGATGATGTTACCTAGAATGGTGATGAAACGTCTGGGAACAAACCTTCCAGCTCAGTGAACCAGCTTACATCCGGAACAAAATAAAGACCCACTCTCTTGTGGACCGAGAGGAGGAGAGTGCTGTGTTGGAGGTGGAAGGAAGACATCGGGTTGGCTGTGCACCCTTGCAACCGGTCGATCTTAATGCTGGCTTCGGCCTAACGCTGGTTCAGGGCAGCAGCCAACCTGCAACGATGGCTGCGGCAAGTGCTCGTGCCCCAGGTCAGGGGGTCCGGAACACCATCCGTGTTTCCGTAAAGAAGGTGGATGAAGGTGCACCTGTGGATCGCACCTTCTTCGTGAAGAGGGTCCTGTTGGACTGTTGTGGGTTCGCTGCTGCGGACATTTACTGCCTGCAGGATTTCCCCAGAGGAGGTTTTTATGATGTGACCTTCAGGAGTGCCAAGCTTTGCGAGCGCTTCCTGGAGGTTTTCAAGGAGAAAGGAGGTGACGGCCCCCTCTCTGTATTGACCGCTGTCCCACTGTTTGTGATGCCAGCACAGAGGAGCCGTATGGTGACTGTACACATGTACAAGCCGCATGTGCCAGCAGTTGATGTCCTGACCTTCCTTGGAAGGTACGTGAAGGTGGAAGGGGAACTAACTGACATCATGGACCCCTTTGGCATCTGGACCAGTAAGAGGCAGGTCAAGGTGATGCTGAGGATGGGCGCAGACGGGAATGTCGTACACCCACCGTCCAGCTTCGCGATCGGCGGGAGCAAGGGCTACCTGACCTATGCAGGGCAACCTCAAGTCTGCCATGCCTGTGGTAGGTCAGGTCACGTGGCGGCCGACTGCAAAGCCACCATCTGCAGGAACTGCAGGGAGGAGGGACACCTTGCAAAGGATTGCCCACGAGAGTGAAGCTGCAACCTTTGCGGGCATGTCCGCAGCAGGGGACCACCTACGCCCAGGTCGCCGGCAGGGGCAATGCGGGGCCAGCCCCCCCGGAGGAGAGGAAGGCACCAGGGCCCTGCAAGGACCCCACTGATGTGCAGGAGGGCCAGGTTGTGCAGGAGGGCCCAGCCCCGCAGGATGAGCCCGAGGCCAGCAAAGCGCCCCTGCAGGCTCCGATCCCCCCGACAACCCGGAGCCAATGGAGGCGGCGACAGGCGACCCAGGGGAGTGGACGACGGTCCGGAAAGCGCGGAGGAAGGTGCGTCGACAGGCCCAGGAACCGCAACCATCAGGCGGGAAGAGGCAGCTACAGTGGGGCTATAAGAGCTCCTCTGATGAGGGGAATTCGGAGAGGGCCTGCCCGAAGCAGAAGTTAAAGATCTCGAGGGGGAAGGAAAGCAGCACCACGCTTCCAGGTGACGGGGGGCGTCCTGAGGCTCACTCCGACACCCAGTCAAGTGCCGCTGGGTCCCTGGAGGGCCCCCCGGAACTTCGAGGCGGGAAGGAGGAAACAGCGCGTCCCCAGGCTGACCCAGAGCCAGACCCTCCTGCCTCCGCACCCCTGACGGGGGGATGCCACCCGGAAGGCAGCACGGACATTTCCTGAGCCCGGAGAGCGTCCAGCAGTTAGCCCGGGCAATGGGCATGAAGGGACAGATGGAGGGGGTGGACCTTGGACTTGGGGAGGGTACTGCGGTCACTGCCCACAATGGGGGTACGAGTTGCGAGCATTAATGTGTGCAGTGTCAAGTCCACCGCAAGATGTGTATCCACGTTGGCCTACCTGACCACCGTCAAGGCGGACCTCCTGTTTCTGCAGGAGTGTGGGATACCGCACCTCGGCAGGTACGGGAAATGGTCCGGCGCCTGGACCTGTGGGCCTTCGATCTAGTCGGGGGGTAACGACTGTCGCTCCTCAGGCTTGGCTATTCTGCTGCGGGGGCGTGCCTTCACCATCTCTCAAGTTCAGGAGGTGGAGGGGGGGCGCCTCCTAGTGGCTGATATCACCTACAGGAACGCTCCCCTGAGGCTGATCAACGTGTACGCCCCAGCGGAATGAGCGGTTGGCTTCCTGCAGCGGCTTCCACCCCTGCTGGCTACGTCCAGGCCGGTCATCCTAGGCGGAGACTTCAACTGCATCATCGATGCAGATGGAAGATCCGGCGTGGGGACAGCGGGTGGGGGGGAGTCAACTGGACGTCACATCCAGATTCCTGATGGGCACGGTGAAGGACGCCAAGCTGCTCGACGTCTTCAGCACCCCCGCAGACGGAGCGCAGCGGAGGTACACCTGGTCGCGGCCAGACGGGTCTATCCGCTCAAGGATAGACTTCCTGTTTGTGTCATGGGCGTTCTTGGTCAGGTCCACCGGCGTCGAGCCGATGTTCTTCTTTGACTACAGCCTCCTGCTGGCCGACTGTCACTTACAGGATGGCCAGCTGGCCGGCAAGGGGATGTGGAAGCTCAACACGACTCTGTTGACCCCAGAGAACGTCGAGGAGCTTAAGAGGGAGAACGCCGGTTGGAGAACCGTGAAACCCCTCTTTGAGTCTCCGGGCGACTGGTGGGAGACGGTGAAGGAGAACATCAAGAGGTTCTTTGTCCTCAAGGGTGTTCAGAAGGCAAGAGAGAGGCGGGGAAAGCTGTCGCGACTCCAGAAAAGGGTGCAGAACCTGCTCCTTCTGCGGTTGATGGGGGTCGATATCAGGGAGGACCTCCGTGAGGTGAGGAGCCAGCAAGCCTCGCTCTTCACCGCGGAGGCCTCCAGGATAATCTTCCGGTCCAGGGTTCGCTCCGTGGAGCAGGACGAGACGTGCTCGCGTTTCTTCTTTCAGAAGGTGCACAAAGAGAGCTCTGTGCTTAGCCGGCTGAAGGAGGACGACGGCTCGGTGATGTCGTCTCGGCCCGACATTTTGAGGATCAGCAGATCCTTCTATGCTGGACTGTACAACATGAAGTGCACGACAGCACGGCCTCCGAGTCGTTCCTGTCGTCTATCACGGAGGTCTTAGACGACGGCATGAGGGAGTGGCAGGACCGGCCGATATCCCTGGATGAGCTGACCAGAGCCCTCAAGTTCTTGGAGAGGAATAGGACTCCCGGAAGCGACAGCTTACCGGTCGAGCTGTATTCCGCTCTGTGGGACCAGGTCGGCCAGGACCTGCTGGAGGTGTACGATAGTGCGCTTCGGGCAGGGGAAATGTGCAAGTCCATGAGGAAGGGCATCATCACCCTCATTTACAAGAGGAAGGCGGAGAGGGAAGAAATTAAGAATTGGCGTCCCTTTTCACTATGAAACGTGGACTACAAAATCCTGGCCAAGGTCATAGCCAACCAGGTCAGGTCTGTCCTGGAGTCAGTGATTCACCTGTGCTGTGCCGGGCAGGAAGATCACTGAGAGCCTCGCGCTCATCAGGGATACGATTGCCTACGTACAGGACAGGCGGGTGGACACCTGCCTCGTCAGCCTGGACCAGGAGAAGGCCTTCGACAGGGTCTCTCATGCTTACATGAGGGACGTCCTCTCCAAATTGGGGTTCGGGGAGGGCATCCGCAATTGGATCCGGCTGCTCTACACCAACATAGTTAGCGCAGTCTCGATCAATGGGTGGGAATCAGACAGTTTTTCTGTTAGATCTGGAGTCAGGCAGGGCTGCCCGCTCTCTCCTGCCTTGTTCGTGTGCTGTGTGGAGCCCTTCGCCGCATCCATCAGGAAGGACGTGAGCCTGAAGGGCGTGACTATCCCAGGCAGTGGAGGCTTTCAGGTCAAGATCTCCCTGTACATGGACGATGTCGCCGTCTTCTGCACCGATCGTTGGTCGGTGAGTAGGCTGTTGGACATCTGTGGCCAGTTTGAACTGGCCTCGGGTGCCAAAGTCAATAGGGGTAAGAGCGAGGTCATGTTCTTCGGGAACTGGGGCGACCGCTCCTTCGTCCCCTTCACTGTCAGGACAGACTACCTGAAGGTGCTGGGTGTTTGGTTCGGTGGAGCTGGGGCGTGCACTAAGACTTGGGAGGAGCGTATCACCAAATTGAAGCAGAAGCTGGGCAGCTGGACGCTCCGGTCCCTCTCCATCGCAGGTAAGAACCTGGTTGTCAGGTGCGAGGGGCTTTCGGTACTGTTGTATGTGGCGCAGCCCTGGCCTATTCCCTGGACCTGCGCCACTGCAGTCACCCGGGCCATCTTCCACTTCATTTGGGGGTCGAGGATGGGCCGGGTCGGCAGAGACACCATGTACAAAGACCTGGGAAATGGGGGAAAGAGCGTACCGAATGCCACCCTCGCCCTGACGGCTACCTTTGTGTGCGGCTGCATCAAGCTGTGCATAGATCCTCAGTACGCAAACACCAAGTGTCACTACTTACTGATGTTCTACCTGTCCCCGGTGTTGCGAAGGATGGGCCTGGCCTCGTTGCCGCCGAACGCTCCGAGTAGTTGGACCGTTCCGTACCACCTGTCCTTCGTGGAGAAATTTTTGAAAGGAAACACCTTTGACCACAAGGCCGTCAGGCAGTGGTCAGCACGTAGTATCCTCGGGACCCTTCGGGAAAAGGAGAGGGTGGATCCCGTTGTGTCATTCCCCACGCAGACTGCCAAAGTCATTTGGCAGAATGCCTCATCGCCAGAACTTTCAAACAAGCACAAGGACATTGCTTGGCTGGCAGTGAGAGGGGCTCTGCCAGTGAGATCCTTTATGCATGCCCGGAATCTCTGCACCACCGCACGCTGCCCTCGAGGTGGCTGCGGGGGGGATGAGACTGTCGATCACCTCCTTCTGGGGTGTGCCTATGTGCAGGAGGTCTGGAGGGGGATGCAGTGGTATTTGTCGAGGTTCGTCCCGAGCAGCTCCGTGACGCGGGACTCTGTGCTCTACGGGCTGTTTCCGGGGACGCACACTGAGACCAACATCAACTGCGCCTGGGGGGCCATCAATGCGGTGAAAGACGCTCTTTGGTCTGCCCGCAACTTGCTGGTCTGCCAGCTGAAAGACCTGACCCCGACCGAGTGTTGCAGACTGGCGCTCTCCAAGGTCCAGGACTACGTGCTGAGGGACGCGCTAAAGCTTGGGGCAGCCAAGGCGCAGTAGGGAAAGACCACGGTATGAAACCCCTCGTCCAGAATAGAAAAAAGGGCTCTATCTGGTAACTGGGCCCAGCTGGCGCCTTCCCCAACTGGTCAGGGGGCCAACGGGGACTGTGCGGGGTGACGACTGCCGGGGTGTTTTCTTTGCTTTGTTTTTTTTCTTCTTTGCTTTTTTTTCCTTTAGTTGGTGTATGTACCCCCTGGGTAACCCGGAGCGGCTTGCATGACTGGGTAGGTGTGTAAATATCTTTTATTTTTTGTACATCTCACGAATAAAGTATATTTTTAAAAATAAAAAAAAGGTGACGAAACGTCTGAAAACTGACCTTCCAGCTCAGCGTGCAAACTCACATCCAGAACCTTAACCTGAGCTACAAATCTTCTCAAAACTTGCTAGCCCTTAATTTGTGTTTATGCACAACTTCCTGTAAGCAGTAAATATTGGATGCTTTCTTTGTGCACTGATGGTAAAAGTGGCCTGTCAGATTTAACACCAGCTCTTGAGGGGATAACCCTTGCCATTTTTATGAGGGTTTCTGAGAACTACTAGATCACTTCAGTTGAAACTGAAACATTGCTTAGGTTAATGCATAGATTAAAGAAGGCCAATATAGTTCATGGATTTGACATCAGCTAGCAGTTTAAATTGCAAAGACATCAAAATCCTTTTATCGTTTTGCCAAATTGGATCTCATTGCCTAGATTTACTGACACTCCATTTATACATCTGTTACTGTGAAAAACGGATGTTAGTGGAGATTATGTATGTATGTAGCCTGTGACTATCACAATCATGTTAAAAAATAGGCTTATCAATTTTCAACTTCCATCATCTGATTTTAGTACCTGAGAACATAATGGAATAAAGTAGTTTTCAAAAGGAAGAAGGATGGACTTTAGAATGGCTATAGTGATCACCTGACCACAGACTGAGACAAGACCTGGAAACCAATGTGGTATAAACAGAATAAAATGATCAATTGAGTCAGGTGTCAAGAATTTCATGTCTCTATAAGACCGTAAGAAAAAGAAGCAGAATTAGACTATTTGGTCTATCGAGTCTAGTCCACCATTCAATCATGACTGATATGTTTCTTAACCACATTCTCCTGCCTTCTCTCCATAACCCTTGATCCTCTTACTAATGAAGAAATATCTCTGCCTCAAATACACTCAATGATTTTGCCTCCACAGCTTTCTGCAGCAATGAATTCTACAGAATGACCATCCTCTGGCTGAAGAAATTCCTCCTCATCCAGAGGTCAGTAAATCTATTTCTACTGTTTAGCGCATATGTTGGACATGAAAGAGTTGCTTGCAACTATCCAGCTTGGCAAGGTAATGAAACTGGACCCAGGAATAGGCAAATTTACTATATTTCAGCAGCTGCTTGGCAGACCAGCAGAAATAAAGGAAATAGACTGGTAATTGCAAGGACTAGAAAACTCTTTCTCCTTGTTTCTTCTTGCCACCTGAAAGAAAGCACTGGTGATAAAACAAATCAGAGAAACAGGGAAATCAGGAAATCAGAAAAACAAATCGGCCTGACAAACGGTCAGTGGACTCAAAATGTTAACTCTGTCTCTTTTTATAGATGCTATGTTTCTCCAGCACTTCCTGTTTATCGCAAAGAACCATCTATTCACTGCGACCTCAAGGATTCTACAAATCTTACTTATGCTCAGGGTACAAGACATCAACTAAACATCCATGGTCTCAGCTTCAACTGTAACAATTCAAGCCTGTTAAAAACTTGTTAACTTGCGTATTCTTTGTCTTCCTATTATACTGCGCAGCCTCCCCTTCTTAAACTACACATCCATGTTGGTATCGGTATTGGATTTTATTATTTCTTTCAGGATTTGAAGTTAATAAAAGGCGTCTTCTCTGTATTCAAGAAAACTATTTATTGGTTCCTTAATTTGACTTGTATTGCATTTTAATTGAAGTGCAATATTGCTGCAAGCTAGCAAGATTTCGACATCTTTGTTGCAATCAATTAGGATATTAAAATTCACCCCTCCTCACCCTGTTGCCATATAATGGATAATAAAATTGTTAGCTGTTGAAAATGACAATTAGAATACAGTTTTTCAAAAGCAATTATGAAAGAATGATACTTTTTACCTCAAATGTTTCATGCCAATCAACTTTGGTTCATTACAGTAATCTCTTGATGTAGACGTATCTCACTAGCTATTGTTTTAGTCAAATCATGCTCTGATGATTTGGGAAACCAGATTATTGAAGCATCCCTCGCTTGTGGATTTTATATCTGGTTCCCTGAAGTAATTGAACTCCATTGTTTATGCATTCATTTCAAGCAGATTCTCTCCCTTCAGTCCAACTAGTCCATGCCAACCACGTTTCCCAAAGTATACTAATCCCACTGATATGCATTTGGCCCAGATCCCTCTAAACCTTTCCCCGTCGTGTACCAGTCCAAACAGCTTTTAAATGTTATAACGGTACCTGCATCTACCACTTCCGCTGGCAGTTCATTCCACATGTAACCCAACCTCTCTATGGAAAAAAATTGCCTGTCAGGTTTCTTCTGTCGTGCTAAAAATATGCCTCTAGCTTTGAACTCCCCCATCCTAGAGAGGTGACCATTGCTACTCGTCATATCTATGCCCCTCATGATTTTATAAAGCTCTATTAGTTCACCCCTCAACCTCTTAAGCCCCAGTGAAAAATGTCCCAGCCTATCTTTATAATTCAAACCCTCCATACCGGGGAACATCTTGCTAAATCTTTTCTGAACCCTCTCCAATTTAACAATGTCCTTCCTGTGGCCTCACCGACATCCTATACAATCCCAACAAGACATCAGTACTCCTATACCCAAGTCTGAGTAATGAAGGCAAGCATGCTAAATTCCTTCTTAACCAGCTTGTCTACTTGTGATGCAACTTTCAAAGAGCTATTTACCTGAACCCCTAGGTATCGCCATATGACAACATGACCCAGGGCCCAACTATTAACTGTTTAAGTCCTGCCCTTGTTTTACCCACATACAATACCTCACGTTTATCCAAATTAAACTCCATCAGTCACTCCTTAGCCCATTTGCTGGATTGATCAATATCCCTTTGTAATCTTAGATAATCTTCCTCACTATTGACTATACTAACAATTTTGATGTCAACCACAAACTGACTAACTATTTCTCCTAAATTCTCATCCAAATTGTTTACGTTAATGTCAAACAAAAGTGGACCCAGCAATGACCCCTGCAAAACACGACTGGTCACAAGCCTCCAGTCTAAAAAGCAAACCTCCACCACCACCCTCTCTCTCCTACCATCAAGCCAATTTGTATCTAATTAGCAGGGTCTCCCAGAATCCCATGTGATCTAACTTCACTAATTAGTCTGCCATGCAGAACCTTGTCAAAGACGTGACTCTCAGTTGCATTCATTGACAAATTGAAAATTGGCACCAGCACTAACCAAAGTCAGGTTTCCATTTTTTACCATTAAGATTGTATAGAATTATAGAATATGATTATCAGAATACTCGCAAAAGTGCTGGAACATTGAATAATCCCATGTATAATACAGGATTTTGTACATTCATTGCAAATCAATGATGCTAACTCTTAAGAGCTTGAAGATTCAGTGAAAATCCATATAATATCTCGATGGCTGTGGTATAATTAGTAGATAACTTTACTCTAATGTCTACTTAATGCTTCATGGTCTTTCCTCCATGTTGCAATATCCTGGTGTCCACTGATAAATAAAGCACGTGGTTGGGCTTTATTTTTATTTGAGCATTGACTATGTATTTGGTAATTTTCAAATATTAACATGACAATGCAAAATCATGGATTCACGCATATCAAGTTCTATTAATGAGGCAATATGCAAATTACTTTATCCCAGTCATTGGCACTAATGTATAAGATGCCCATCAGTATATACAACTTCATGCCAGAACTCAATAACCCAAATTATTTTGAGGCTTCATTAATTATTCTAAATCAGGACTATGGGGATAGATTTTTATCCTACAAATACTCGGTTATGTTTCTTGTTACAATAGTTAGAATCTTCCTTGTTCACATAGAATTCAGATGGGCTCTACAAATGGCAGCGATCGTTAAATTAAACCAGCATTCAGAGCAAGTAACTGCCTACAATGCTGCAATTTCTTGATTCACAGGTCAAATCACTGGAATCAAGAACCAGTAAAGATCATTTTGATTATATTGCCTACCTTTCATGCTTTGCATCTGTAATCTTAATCCCAAAATTCCTATCTTTGCCTCAGTCACCCTTAGCCTCAGGCAAATTGCTGCAGAGCTGCCAAGTTCAACGATTCTTGCAAACAGTCATTACTTTAAGCACTTATTCCAGAAGCACTTATTTCATGCATGACTGTCTGAGACAGCCAAAATCTGTTACAGACCTGCCTTCATCAAGTATTGCACATCCCTGTTTATGCTTGTTGGCAATGACACTTCTACCATTGCAACAAAAGCAAGAACCAAAAGCAACAAATGGAAAAGAACAAACAAAAGTAGTACAAAAGTATTGGCATAACATTAGATCCCACAAATGAAAATACAATTCTGACCCAATAATCTGGTTTAATAATGTTCATTCAGAATATTTTGGAAGACCATTTGAATCATTTTATTGTTTTTCTTCAAATTAGACTCACAGGACCATTTATATCCACCCACGAGAGCAAACACAGGCTTGGTATAAAGTTTCAAGTGAAATAGGCATCTACAACAGTGCAACACTCCCTTAGTACAACACTAATCTCAGCAATGAAAGTGAGCTCAGCTCTTTGGAGTAGGATTTGAAACAACAGGCTTCCACATTAGGGGCAGCGCTGCTAATAGTGAGAAATGGCTAACACCCAAACACCCATGAAAACATGGGTCTCTACCAATATAGTGAGTTTAGAGGTAATCGTGACTTTGTATCTGGATCAGTTTTGCAGTTGTGGGTGCTTTGTACAGCTGTAAGAAAACAATTTGTCACAGCAGAACTCTCAATATTGACATTCTTCATTTCTCTGAAGAATCATTTGATCAGCTGACTGAAAACACAATACTAAATAATTCCCCTGTGCAGCAGGCTGGCATTATTCCCTGTTCTAGTGCAGTTTTTTTTAATGAATAATGGCATCAATAACAATATAATAAGTTTTCAAATGAATTCAATACCTAGTACAGTTTTGATGAGGGTAAAGAAAATAAACATGAGGACAACCTTGCCACGACTCAGGATGCTAAGAAAATCGCCAGTACAATAGAATGGAGCTAACAGCCATTTATAAACAATTACTCATACAACATAAGACTGATTATGTAAGAAAAATAACTACTGACCTTGTAGGTGTGGAAAGAATTAAGCCATAAGGTGGAAATGGGGTAATCTTGAAGCTCATTTTTCTTTCCTCTGATGACTGTATATTAACCCAGCATGTTATTGCTGATAGTTTATGTTGTAATGTCCTGTGTCCAAGGACACCTTGAACTATTAGTCTGACCCATCAAAACACTTGAATATTTATATCATAGCCTGGTCTCCAGCAGAAATAGTGAAAGACTTGGCATTCATACAACATTTCTCACAGTCTTAGAATATCTTAGTATGCTTAACAGTCAATTAAGGTGTAGTCACTAATACTATAGTGGAATACAGCAATCAATTTGTGCACAGCAAGGTTCCACAAATAGCTCTAGGATAATGACTAGATAATCCAACTTTAGATATTGTTGTTACAACAATGTGAGACCTACTGCTCTCAGGAGTTCAATAACCCTGACTTCACACTGTCATGGAGACGCTGAATAGTTATGGTTGACATGGTCATCCTGACTTGCTGTACAGTCCTTTGTACACATTTTCCATCACCAATGCTTCCCTTCCCCTGGGCTAGAAATAAGTCTGTAGTCTGAATTGTTAAATTGTAACTAAAGTCATGCACTATGCTAGCTTACCCGTGTATGGTTATTTTAAATTCTGTGTACAGCCATGTATATATAGAAACATATAAAGTGAGAACAGCAGTATGCCAGTCAGCCCTGTGGGCCTGTTCCACCATTCATCGCTGTGTATCCAACTCAGCACCCTATGCCCACTTCCTCCCCATACCTTTTTGTCCTTTTAGCTATAAGAACTACATCAAACTCCTTCTGAAAAACATTTAATGCTTTGGACCTCAACAGCTTTCCATAGTGGAAAATCACAAAGGCTCACCACTGTATAGGTGAAGAAATTTTTCGTCATCTCAGTCCTAAATGGCCTAACCCATATCCTTAAACTATGACCCCTGGTTCTGGACTTCCAGGTCATCAGGAAAATCCTTCCTGTGTTTACTCTGACCGATCTTGTTAGACTTTTATAGGTTTCTACAAGATCCCCCTCACTCTTCTAAACTCCAGTGAACAGAGCCCTAAACAAATCTTTATGCATCAGTCCTGTCGTTCCAGGAATTAGTCTGGTAAACATTTATTGCATTCCCTTCATAGAAAGAACATCTTTCCACAGATACCGAGACCAAAATTGGCAGATAGACAGAACAAAACTGTTTCGAGAGAATGCTTGTATGAGAGAAAACAGCTGTAAAATTCGACAACCATTCTCAATCTCAACTGGCTTTCCTATCTCCCTCTACCTAAAACAGCAGGCGTGCCACTGTACTCTTCATTTTCAATAATGTGGATTTCTGCGTCACTCACTGTTCAAGAAATAGAAGTCTGTCAAAAAGGAAACAGGATTAAACAACTCCAGTTCCCCAGCTTGGAATGCCTCCAAGATGGCAACACTGACCAAAAGTATTCATCATGATTTTTATTTCTGGGAAGACTCCATTCATTTACCATGTACTGGAATAAAAACTACAAAATTGATGATTACTGATTTCATACAATCACAGTTTCCTACAAAATTGCTGGGAAAAGGACTCAGCAAATTTAAAACTGCATGAGACAGTCCTAAATTGTATTATACTTTCAGCAGTCAAATCAGGTTGTATTTAGTCAGAAAATTGAAACAAAAATTACATCTGAAATTACCAATACATTAGATTTATCCAAATACAAGACATAGAAATGAACTTTATAGAATACCAAACTGATTTGAGCAAATGCCACTAATTTCATCATAAGACCTGTTATGTACAAACTGCACCCTCCCAATCAACCTCTATGCCTAATAATTCAACAATAAATAAATAAAAGTGTTACTTCAGCTGTTTGAACAACACTCAAGAAACGCTGCACCATGTAGGACAAAGCAACCTGTATGACCAGTACACCATCACCAAGTTAAACATACACTCCTCCCTCCAACCAGCTTGCGGTGGCAGCAGACACTAAAGTTCCTTCAAAAGTGTCTTTAGAACCAGTGACCTCTATCTTGTGGGTAACGAGAGCAGAAGTGACACAAAAACATAACTGGCTGACCGGCATGTTCCCTACATTCTCTTGACTTGGGACTATATTCCAAGAACTATATTCCATCCCGAGACGGCAGTGGAGTAGGATGCTTCAGCTGGTGGTTGTCTGCTTTATCTGTTTCTTTGTCTTTTTTTTTCTCTTCTTTGTTTTCTTGATAATGTCCTGAACTCTCAGCTTCAGCACAGGCTCAGATGCACAGGAATGGATTTGGATTTGTGGCCTAAGCGCTGAATTAACAAGGCATCCTCTCGGCACGGCATGGAATTTCTCAACCTGGCTTGGCAATCTTTCAGACCGGCCTGGCAATCACTCGGTCCAGCATGGCGATTTCTCAAACCGGGTTGGCGATCTCTCGGCCCAGCGTGGCGAGCTCCCAGCGCAGCCCGGCTTGGTGATCTCTCAGCCCAGTGTGGCGATCTCTCAGCCAGGCTTGGAATCCGTCAGCCTGGCTTGGCAAGCTCTTGGCCTGGCCCAGTGTGGCAATCTCTCAGCCAGGCCTAGCGATCACTAGGCCCAGCATGGCGATCTCTTGGTTCAGCGTGGCAACCTCGCGGTCCAGCTTGGAATCTCTCAGCCTGGCTTGGGAATTTCTCGACCTGGACTGGCGTGGTGATCTTTTGGCCCGGCCTGGCAATCACTTGGCCCGGTGTGGTGATCTCTTGGCCCGGTGTGATGATCTCTCTGCGGTCCGTGGTGGTCTTTCAGCCTGGTATGGCCTCAGTGTTGATGTCTGGTCTTGAAGTGATTCAAGACCTGGTGTAGACTGAAGGCAAGGTGCCAGGGTGGACTGGAGTGGAAGAAGTGTTACTTCTGAACTTTTCATTTCTCTATTTTTCTAATTTATTCCTATGGTATATAATGCTGGACATTTTATTTCTCTAGTTTTCTAATTTTTAGTTCCTAAGAACTTGTACTGAAGCATCTGTACCTCGGTACCTTGAACTTAAGATGGTGCCATAAGTAGCAACTTGTAAACCTTTCATTGTACTCATTTGAGTATGTGCGACAATAAAGCTAATTCAATTCAATTCAATTCTATACATCTTCACTCCTTCAGTGTCACTGGGTCAAAATCCTGAACTCACTCTCTAACAGTGTAATGGGTGTACCAACACCGGATTGACCTCAGTGACCAAAGAATGTGGCTCACCACAACCTTCTCAAGATCAATTAGCAATGTACAGTAAAAGTTGACCTTTCCAATAATATTAATATCCTATGATTAAACTATAATAAACAAGAAAAGTTCAAAGCGAATGAGATAAATACATTTTGCTTTATGCTTCCTTGATTGTTTACATCATGTTCTTGAGATTAATTGACCAAAAGGTTCTTCAGGATCTGCCACATGACTGTATTTAGATTTTTGCAACTGGAAATCACCAAATGGCTTTTATAGTCTTGGTAATAGCTCGATGAAATCAACCAGAAATGAACCTGTAAGTAATTGATGATCACTGTAATGTTTACATGTTTGGTATTTGATGATATCTGTTTATTTGCTGTTTTCTGCAAGGTGTGTGATTATTCAAGGTGGATGTGATTAGACAAAGAACACTAAACTACACTGAAATATGCAGCTGGAAGGTTTGCTGCAGACATTTTAAAAGCACTGTAAATAAAGGCAGATGTCATCTCTGCACAGCTTTGAGGCATTAAACACAGCAGTTGGCAACAAGATGGAGAAAAGTTCACATTTTGGGGGTCCAGTACTTTTCCCTTCATTGCTGGTAAGTTCAGCCATGCCTTGGGATCACTGACCATCAGGGTACAAGACTTACTTGAATGTCTGAGTGTATCAGTCACTTGCAAGAAAATGATATCCATACACAGTCTCAGAGCAGAAACCCAGCCAATATTCCAGCAACTGACAGATGATCCAACTCTGATACAGTGGTGACAAGTAATGAGTGAATGGTAACCATTTCACCAGAATTCCCAGGGAGCCCATCACTATCACGTACCCTCAGAAATGTACGCAAACTGAGGAAGTACACATTGAGTTGAACATTGTGTTTGGAGCCAAGGAGAAAAGTGTAACTCACACTTAAAATGATATCAATTTGCCAAGTTGTATAAGTTATTGAAAGACAGGACATCATCAGCTTGACATGTAAGTGAATGTGTTTCTGAGAGTGGGATACAGTCTGAATATATCATCATGGAGAGTAAAGCACCAGGTCAATTTAAGGATTGCTCAGCCAAGACTGAGCGTATTTCAATGTCACTTCTCATTAATGTGAGAATAAAACTAGCTGTTTTAAACAACACATTTTACCTTGATATTTTTCACAATGTTCTCTCATTCCTGCAATAGACAGGCATTCTTCAAGCTTAATTTGGTTCTATTATTCTCACTTTGAGTATGATAACAGATTCTGTGTGCTTCAGAAATATAGTCCTTGGTAGGGTCATATCCTATGAAGCCAAAGGCACATGCCTTATGGGGTAAATCCATTTAATAAGCTTGAATATAAACTTGAAGAACCCACCAGAACATACATGATCAATGACATTACGGCCTATGGTATCCTTCCTTATTTCTCTGATTTGTGAAATGAAGTGTTATCCCTTCTCACATCAACAGATCAATTCCACCAGCAGTACACAATTTGAAAAACTTGCCATTTACATTCCAGTCCAGAGCTGAAATAACAAGAAAGAGGCAACAGTTGTAAATTAACTTGTACCCATGAATATTGAGCCTAGTCCTTACACAACACAGAAATGGCAAAATTTGAGATGGCTAACAGAGCAATTATTGCAGACAATATCTACATCCTATTATTCAAGCAATGCCAACATTACTTCATGATAACAAAGTGTTAAGCTGGATGAACACAGCAGGCCAAGCAGCATCTCAGGCGCACAAAGGCTGACGTTTTGGGCCTAGACCCTTCATCATTTCATGACTCCACAGTCTTCACGAAGTTCAACATGTAACAGAGCTATCTTCAGATAAGACTATCAAAGTAAACACTGGTAACTTACAGCTTTTGTTACTTGTAGAGGTATGCCACTGATACCCTATAGACTAAGTTCAGAACCTAGCACATTTCAGAGCATCTATCATCTTCAGACATTGAGAAATGCTCGACCTGTTTAACACAGCTGTTGTCCATGGAAGGAGCAAAGTGGAGCATGATTAGTAGTTATCAACAGTTCTTGGAGAGCTCATGCAACACATTTTGATGTTCCACAAGGAACCATACACATTTGCAATATCCAAGATCAACTTTCTAAAGTATAAAGTGACTGCAGCTGGAATAAAACTTGCACAGAACAACTTCCAAGCCATTCACATGCTTCCAACCCTGGCTAAGGTAGAAGTGTTGGCATTGTTCCTCGGTACCATTAACTTCTGGTACAAGTAATTGCCTAAGTGAGCAGAGAAGTAGGTGTGGAGCCTTTTCAAGAGCTACTATAACAAGACTACTATCACTACAATGCACAATGGGAATGGACTACTACACAGCAAACTGCATTTAAAATGTCAAAGGTGGAGATAACATCTCCACCAAACCTCGCGCATTTAAACCCATTTGCACAAATGTGCATCACAAACAGATATATCACAAAATGCAATGACAGCTGCACTCTTGCAGTTCTTTGGGGGACGCGGATGAGCAATTTCTTACAGATTGCATCCTTTGTTGGAAACTGTTGTAAATACTGTACTAGAGAATGCGAAGCACTAGTCTGTATCTATATTTGTGAATCCTGGCACATGTATGACCGTGGCAGAACGTTCATTCTAATTATCCAGCACTGACTGCATTGTAATTGAACCCATACCATCTCTACATGCTTTCAGGTATAAAATACAACCAAACAATCTCTTTAAATCACACTGGGTGAATCCTTCCTGCTCCTTACCTTATGGACAATATGGCATTGTGTTCTGAATTGGTACTGCCAGCAGACAGCATTATTTGTTGACTGCCATCGTAATCTGACTCTTCTGTATCTTTTGAGCAAACCTTAGCCTATATGTGTTATCACTTGAACTCATTTCACATTGAAGTGAGCATAAAAGATCTTTCAGCTTTTTAAATGGAAGAGCAATAGATTTTTCATGTGTCCCATCAAATATTTATCCTTCACTCAATACCACCAAAAACAAAATATGAGGTTCCTTTCTCATTGCAGGCTCTGGGACACTACTGTGTGCAAATTGGCTATCATGCTTCCTTACAACAACAATCACTGTTTTAAAGCACTTCATTGGCTGTGGAGCACTTTGAGATTCACTGAGGATCTGAAAGAAGATATATAAATACAAGTCAATGTCTTACTTGCCTTTAAATACAAAACACAAATCGGAAGTGATGCTGAATGAAATTTCCTGCTAAGCTGCATCAAGAGTGAATCACTCATTTAGACCTGTTAAGCAATCCATTTTGACAAATCTCATGAAAGTTAAACACAAATCCGTATGTTTACATGGTCTTTCAATCTATGATGTTCTTGTTGACATTAAATGTTGCTCCTAGTATCTCACTGTGTTGAATGTTCAATGAATCAGACCTATTAGAATAAGATAATCCATTTCCCTTATGTTTCTCATAAATTTATATACAACTTGCCTCAGACAGTCCACCATAGTGTTCATCTTCCACACAAATATTACATCAATCACATGTCCATCTTGTTCCAGTTTTCATGACTTTTTTTCCTTTCATCTCCTATCTACCCAATTCTCAAATGTTGATATAGTTTCTAACTCCAGTAATTTAGTCCACAGCCTCATAATCCTCTGTGTAACAGTAAATGTTCTCTAGATTTCTGTTCCACACCTTTCAATTCAGTTGTATAATTATCCCCCTTAATTCTTTGAACAGAAATTCATAAGTTAACCATCTCTATCAAACTATGCCTTAATCTCTTCTGTTCTGATTAAAAAATGACTCTCCAATTTATATAGTTGACATGTGTCTTCAAGAAACCATTATTATGCTGCACAACATGTATTTTTCAATCTAGAACACCGTTTTAGAAATATCAAAAAAAAATTTGGTCTGCAAAAACATGTTACCACAAGACTCCAGTCATTGAACTTCCACTCCTTCCACAGAGCCTTACCTGCTTGCTTGCTCCCAAGGGAACGTGGTCTCACTGCTCCTATCTACCTCCATGACCATGGCTGGGAGCACCACTTCCATGAACCTGGCTATCCTCTCTCTGTCTGCCTTGGAGTTCCTTTCTCCTTTCCTAATCACAACTGATTGCAAATCTAAAACTCAATAGCAGCTACCTTTCTGTCAGTGCTAAGAGATAATGGGAACTGCAGATGCTGGAGAATCCAAGATAATAAAGTGTGGAGCTGGATGAACACAGCAGGCCAAGCAGCATCTCAGGAGCACAAAAGCTGATGTTTCGGGCCTAGACCCTTCATCAGAGAGGGGGATGAAGGGTCTAGGCCCGAAACGTCAGCTTTTGTGCTCCTGAGATGCTGCTTGGCCTGCTGTGTTCATCCAGCTTCACACTTTCTGTCAGTGCTGTTGCCTCTTTGAAAAGGCTAGACTGCCTTTAAGAGGCAGATGTTAATTGTAACATGTCCTAACCTTGCATATTGTTATACACTCTCCTTCCCTCATTAAAGTGCAGCCAGCCAGCAGCTTGTGTAACACTCAGCTAAATGGTGAAATGATTCAACTAGGGAGGCATTAGGAAAATTGTGTTCTAACTGCTATCATGGGACTGGGGGAGGTCAGGTTGATCATGAATCACATTCACCATCAATCAAAACAGGTACAGACCAATGTTTTGCCCCAGAATGTTCAAAAACAGTTTATTACTTTGCTCCATGTTTCATTCTGCTGGCAAAAAACTGATTTTGCCCCCTAGTAATTCAAAACACATTGATTGGTGATCTCTTCACACACAAAAAAAGACCCTCCACTTAAAGAAAATGTTCCTTCACATTCACTTTTCTTCCAAAAATGCTCCATAAGGACCAAATATTTCCAATCTGTCAATCATCACTAATTTTCCCTCTAGAACCCTATCCTGAAACATTTAATCGTGCCACCAAACCCATCATTCCAAGGTCAATGATGGTCCTGTTCAGTGTCAAACAGAATAGCTGGCCTACATTGCTTCTAACGTTGAGATAGCAGTTTCAGGGAGAACAAGGTCATTGCAGAAGTGGGAGTAGAAGTGTCTGTCGATTGATGCTTGGAAAGAAGTGTAGGCTGCAACTGTTCTCTCTGCAGATAATATTTGTGCTTTATCAAGGACATTGTTAAGTCCATTTTTTTTCTTTAAAAGAAGAAAACCAGTAAGCGTAATGCTACTATTGCTGACATCAAGCAGCAGAATTACAATTTCCATTACTATCAAGCAGCACAGCTTTTTAATTAAAAGAATGTCTTCCACAGAATTCTACAGGTTCGATAGTTTGTTTTTAGTCTGAATGATTAAAGCACAATCATGTAAAAGTAGGTCTTTATGAGCAAGACAACAAAATATGAGGCGGGATGAACACAGCAGGCCAAGCAGCATCTCAGGAGCACAAAAGCTGACGTTTCGGGCCTAGACCCTTCATCAGAGAGGGGGATGGGTGAGGGTTCTGGAATAAATAGGGAGAGAGGGGGAGGCGGACCAAAGATGGAGACAAAAGAAGATAGGTGGAGAGAGTATAGGTGGGGAGGTAGGGAGGGGATAGGTCAGTCCAGGGAAGACGGACAGGTCAAGGAGGTGGGATGAGGTTAGTAGGTAGATGGGTTGCGGCTTGGGGTGGGAGGAAGGGATGGGTGAGAGGAAGAACAGGTTAGGGAGGCAGAGACAGGTTAGACTGGTTTTGGGATGCAGTGGGTGGAGGGGAAGAGCTGGGCTGGTTGTGTGGTGCAGTGGGGGGAGGGGACGAACTGGGCTGGTTTAGGGATGCAGTTGGGGAAGGGGAGATTTTGAAGCTGGTGAAGTCCACATTGATACCATTGGGCTGCAGGGTTTCCAAGCGGAATATGAGTTGCTGTTCCTGCAACCTTCGGGTGGCATCATTGTGGCACTGCAGGAGACCCATGATGGATATGTCATCTAAAGAACGGGAGAGGGAGTGGAAATTGTCCGCGACTGGGAGGTGCAGCAGTTTGTTGCGAACCGAGCGGAGGTGTTCTGCAAAGCGGTCTCCAAGCCTCCGTTTGGTTTCCCCAATGTAGAGGAAGCCACACCGGGTACAGTGGATGCAGTATACCACATTGGCAGATGTGCAGGTGAACCTCTGCTTAATGTGGAATGTCATCTTGGGTCCTGGGATAGGGGTGAGCGGGGAGGTGTGGGGGCAAGTGTAGCATTTCCTGTGGTTGCAGGGGAAGGTGCCGAGTGTGGTGGGGTTGGAGGGCAGTGTGGAGCGAACAAGCGAGTCACGGAGAGAGTGGTCTCTCCAGAAAGCAGACAGGGGTGGGGATGGAAAAATGTCTTGGGTGGTGGTGTCGGATTGTAGATGGTGGAAGTGTCGGAGGATGATGCGTTGTATCCGAAGGTTGGTGGGGTGGTGTGTGAGAACAAGGGGGATCCTCTTTGGGCGGTTGTGGCGGGGGCGGGGTGTGAGGGACATGTTGCAGGAAATATGGGAGACGCGGTCGAGGGCGTTCTCGATCACTGTGGGGGGAAAGTTGGGAAGAACTTGGACATCTGGGATGTGCGGGAGTGGAATGTCTTATCGTGGGAGCAGATGCGGCGGAGGCGGAGGAATTGGGAATAGGGGATGGAATTTTTGCAGGAGGGTGGGTGGGAGGAGGTGTATTCTGCCAATGTGGTATACTGCATCCACTGTACCCAGTGTGGCTTCCTCTACATTGGGGAAACCAAACGGAGGCTTGGAGACCGCTTTGCAGAGCACCTCCGCTCGGTTCGCAACAAACTGCTGCACCTCCCAGTCGTGGACCATTTCCACTCCCCTTCCCATTCTTTAGATGACATGTCCATCATGGGCCTCCTGCAGTGCCACAATGATGCCACCCGAAGGTTGCAGGAACAGCAACTCATATTCCGCCTGGGAACCCTGCAGCCTAATGGTATCAATGTGGACTCTACCAGTTTCAAAATCTCCCCTTCCCCAACTGCATCCCTAAACCAGCCCAGTTCGTCCCCTCCCCCCACTGCACCACACAACCAGCCCAGCTCTTCCCCTCCACCCACTGCATCCCAAAACCAGTCCAACCTGTCTCTGCCTCCCTAACCTGTTCTTCCTCTCACCCATCCCTTCCTCCCACCCCAAGCCGCACCCCCATCTACCTACTAACCTCATCCCACCTCCTTGACCTGTCCGTCTTCCCTGGACTGACCTATCCCCTCCCTACCTCTCCACCTATACTCTCCTCTCCACCTATCTTCTTTTCTCTCCATCTTCAGTCCGCCTCCCCCTCTCTCCCTATTTATTCCAGAACCCTCACCCCATCCCCCTCTCTGATGAAGGGTCTAGGCCCGAAACGTCAGCTTTTGTGCTCCTGAGATGCTGCTTGGCCTGCTGTGTTCATCCAGCCTCACATTTTGTTGTCTTGGGTTCTCCAGCATCTGCAGTTCCCATTATCTCTTTATTAGCAATGCTGTTATGGAAGTCTGTGATCAGTTATCCTGGGCCAGTAATCACTGATGGTTGACTTGACTGCATCATAAATATGAAAAGGGAACAGTATTTCAAAGTGAAATATCATAAGTAGGCCTATTCATTTGGAAGAATTTTAATGGGCTTGTGCATTCAAGGATTCTTTACAGTCACACTAACTGAAGACCAAGAGCTCTCACCGTCACATTTCATAAGTACATGACTAGGATTTGGGCCCCATGTTCATCAATGAGCACCACTTCCAAGGAAGAACTTTGTGGTTACTGTACTTTGTGTGCCATAATGAATTGTATAAAAATGACGAAGAGATTAGAATTTGTTTTAATTATTTAAAAGAGTTATCATGCCACAATTATGAGGAATTGGACTTGCAGCAAAAGGTTGGGAAGGTGCTTTCCTCTGTGTATTGGTGTGTGTCGATGAGAGACCTATGTCAGATATAGTCACTGATCCTCATGGCCATTATTGCACGGTTGATGGTATGAAGACAGAAATTTCCTAGAAATTTCTATCGGTGGCCATCTGAACTATTTTAGATTTAAAACACAAATGAAACAAAGTGGCATTTCTCTTCTTCAGTGTCCCTAGCTGAAACAGAGGTGCTGGCAGCATCCATCACAGCTTTCAAAAGGAACTTGGACAAACAACTTAAAGGTGAGAATCTCAAAGGGTATGGAGCAGGAAGAGGGCATTAAGTAAATTGCATCTTCCGACAGCACACAACAGCTAAATCACCTCCCATATGCTCAAAAACCCTATTAGTCTAACATTTCTCCACATTGATTCATTATCTTTTGTGAGAGTCTACTTTTCCCCAAATTTTCTTTGCTGACCACTGTTTCCCAGAGTACAATAAATATTGTCTCCTCAGGCACCAGCAATTCCATAATAACTCCTCCAAATGCAAATCCATAACTCTGTGAGAGCTAGGCAATCAATAGACGAGTCCATCACGAGGTCAGTCGATCATAGTTGAGTTGGATCTTGCCTTCATTCAAAGTCCATCCATCAGGTTGTGAAAAGGGGAACAGGAACTGAAATTGCAGTACTCAGCTCTACGTAGTTCTCAGATATAATGAGGTGAGGAGGCAGGAAGGATATTGTTCAAATTTTAATATCCAAGGTGTCAATGTTTTACCAAACTGCCTCCCAACATATAATTGGGAAAACTCCCTCAACTTTCAAAGCAGAAAAAGAATGCAATTCTGAAGGCAGTAGGGCATCATATCAAGCACATGCAAAATCCATGTCTCATATCCTCTGTCAAACATGGAATGAAAACAATAAACATCTTCAATCAAGCTCCAGATATCAATTACATCATTTGATGCTGCAAAATTTGTTATTCCTCCCAGAAAACGGAATGACTCTGACAAAATAAGAGCCCATAAAATTCACTAAAAATACTTAAATTCCAAATGGATGTAATTCAGAAACCTGAGAGAAAAATTGGGAACAAATGATTTCTCGCCTCTCCCAAATTCTGCAGCCAGGGTGCACTGAAATAGATTCTAACCTTCAAGATCGAAGTCTGAAAAATGACTCAATTTACTGAAAAAAGCCTGACTGTGCATTACTGTATCTTATTAAGGAATATAGAGAGGCAGTACATTAACTTGCTATCAGCACATGCCTACCAGCCTCAGTTCACTAATGCACTGTCAAATTAACACGGGTGATGAATGCAGAGAATGATGTTGTTTTCCTTGTCTCTACAGCAATACAGTGACTTCACTGGCCCACTTCCCCAGTGCATGCTATGTTACACTATGATGCATATGCTTATTACAGAGCTTGGTGGAAATTTATGTAGTCAAATCAAAACCTACTGTACTTGTCACAACTAAAGGCATGAATCACAGGCCAGAACTCAGGGAGGATAAAGATTTTATAAAAGTGAGCATGACAACTATTGCTGCTAAACTGGCTTCACAAAAAGTCACAGTGTGTTCATCTAAGTGCGCATTAATAAGCACATGCATTCAAATGGTCTTTATTGCTGCAATAATTTCACAGCGTAGCTGAAATATGAATGTCATTATTACCTTGACATGAGACTTTCATCACTCCACTGATGTGCATCATTCTCAGAAATTGGCTTAGGTTGGCAAAGTGCAATGCTGTCAAGAAGCAGAATTGCTCTGTTTTGTTCTTTTTCCAATCGCCCCTCTATAATAATCTTAAATATAGCATCTCCCCAATATATCCCACATGCACCAAAACCTCCAACCCATGGTCATTCCCATTCCCAGATTTCCTGATTGAAATATTAAGTGACAGTGTTCATTGCAAACCCAAAAGTGGCCAGTTTTAATTCACGCAGTAATCTACTTTGAGCGTCTTATTAACTTATAGTTATGATGCATTAGTCCAATGACACCTTTCAAAAGTGCTGCATCTGGACATTTCTATTAAAAAGAAAAATTATGCCACTGTGGAAGTACAACAAAGATTTTCTGACTAAAAAGAATCCAAAGTTTGGGCAGGTTAGAGGTGTTCTTTAAAGACTGTTCTCAGGAATGATTGATAAAGCTTCATTTAAATACAAAGAAAACTTTAAGCTTGCCTTTCAATAAGGAAGGAGACTTTAATCATTCAAAAGCATAGATTCAACATTGATGCCTATTATTCTTAAGTGAATAAAACAAAGGAATAGAAAGGGATAGAGCTACAACAACTACATTTTGCATTCATATACTGCCTTCCAAACATTCCAAGGTACTTTGCAGGAGCATTAATGAACAAGATTTGACAAGCAACAACAGAAAAGATGACCAAAGTTTTGATCAGGTGATAGTTTTTAAGGAGTGACTCAAAGAGGACAAGCAGGATAGAGATACGGATATGTAGGGAGGGAATCCCAAAATTTGGTGCCAAGACAATTCAAGACACACTATCAAGTAGATGGGTCAGACATTAAAATCAAGATAGCTCAAGAGGTCAGCACTAGATGTGGTCAACTCAAAGGGTTGCAAGGCTGGAGGAGGTTGCTGAGATAGACAGGGCTTAGTCCACATAGACATTCGGGAAAAAAGGATAAGAATTTTAATATCAAAATGTAGGTCAGTTGATAAGTGAATAGGATTTGGTGCCAGTTAAGATATTGGTAACATCATTATGGATGATCAATAGATGACAGACTGTTGGAAAGCAACCATGAACATATTGGAATTCTGGAGGTAAATCAATGAGGCTTTGGGCAACAAATTACCAGAGACACAGAAAAGAAAGGCAATGTTACAGCTTGGAAAAGGGGTCAGCAGAGTGATGATAAAAATATGTGGTCAGAAGTTCATCTCATTGTCAAAATTGAAATTAAGATTGTGAACAGACTGGTTTTGTTTCAAACTGTTGAAAGGGAAAGGGATGGGGTCAATAGCTCAGAAACAGGTTTGAAGTGGAGACCAAAAGCAATGGTTTTAGTCTTTATGATATTTAACCAGAGCAATTTTCTGCTCATCCAATAATGGATCTGGGATAAGCAGTACAATTATTTAACAAGAGAGAAGGCGAGAGATATAATGATGATGTAAAGTTAGGTGTCATCAACACACATTCATGATTTTTTAAAAAAGCCTAGCACTAAATCTACATAAAGATAATACCATAAATATAAAGAAAGCTAGCTAAATTGGATTGCATAAATAGATGAACTGGTAAGATAGTAGAAAAGCAGTGACAAGCACTGAAGTAGATAGTTCTTACATCTGAACAAAGATATATCCCATTTCAAAGAAGGGTGAACAATCTATGGCTAACTAAAAAAATTATGGTTGGTATCAAATTGAAAGAAAAGGCAAAAAGCACTGCAAAGATTAGTGGTAGGCCTGAACATTTGGGAGAATTTTAGGAAGTGGCAGAGGGTAACTAAAAAGCAATGAAACAGAGAAATTATCATACAAGAACAAATGAACATACAAACAGACAAGAAGAGCTTCTACAAGTGCCAAAGAAAGAAGAGAATGAAATTAACATCGGCTCTTTATAGGAAGAAACTTGAGAATTAGTACTAAGAATTGGAGACTTTGAATGAGTATTTTATACTTGTCTCAATGGTATAAGACACCAAAAGCATCCCAAGAATAGAAAACTAAGTAATAAAAGAAAGGGAGCAGTTTAAAACAATCACATCACTGGAGGAAAATGTATCTGATCAACTAATATTAAACATTAAAGCCTAACAAGTGGTCTCAAACTGAGGCTTCCCTCCTAAGGTTTCAACACAAGTGGCCGCAAAACTAGAAAGTGCGCTGATTTTAATCTTCCAAAGTACCTTAATTTCTCGAAATATCACAGTTGATGCAAAACCACAAATACCCAGTCAGGAAAATGGGAAGGAAGAAAACAGGAAATGATAACCTGATTAATCTAATATAGGAGCAGGTCTTCTTAGAAAATTATAAGACAGAATCAATATGGTTTTATGAAAGGGATGTTATAGTTGACAAATTTATTACAGCTCTTTTTAACAATACAAAGTGAGAGTGGATAAAGGGGACTTAATAGAAGTGTACTTGGATTTCTAAAAGGCATTAAGATGTCATGTCAAATGATAATACATACAATACAAGCTGATGGTGATATGTTAGCATGGAGGTGTTAACAATGACAAAATGTTATGTCAATGGAGAGAAATTGCAAAGACAGTAGTTTGTAACTACAGTAAGTAAGTGGTTGTGTCCAGGCCAGAAGTCCCTCCTTTACAGTCCTGAGTTAGGAGTTTTGATATTGTCAGTAGACGTTGTGTGGAGCAGCACTGACTCCTAAAAAGATTGCTGTTTCAAAATTGTGTGGTTCAGTATTATGAGAGTCATGTGACTGCACCTCTGAAGGAGGAGAAGCAATTGACACAAAGGCCTTCAGTACAGACAGGCAATGATCTGGGCCCATTCCAGAAGTTAAATGGAAAATTATTAACATATCTACTTGTAGTTATTAACATATAACCTGCACCACTAGTATGTAGGTTCTTTTTTCCTTACAGACAATCATCTCTGTCGAATCATCCAGGTTATACGGTGATTAACATTCCAGATCCATTAGGAAGTACACAAGTTTTGATTGTTTGGTTGACATTGATTTCTGCAAGCTTTCTGGAAAGTTATCGCTACTCCAGTCACATTATTATAGCAGAGATAACAAAGTGTAGAGCTGGGTGAACACAGCAGGCCAAGGAACATCTTAGGAGCTGCTTGGCCTGCTGTGTTCATCCAGCTCTACACGTTGTTATCTCGGATTCTCCAGCATTTGTAGTTCCTATTATCTCTGATACATTATGATAGCAGCCATCTTTGTTGGACTATTTAATATGTTTCTAAAACATTCACAATATATTCATATAAGTAGGTATCAAAATTGTTTTGTCTTTGTCTATTGAGACAGCACATATGGTCAATGATGATGAAATGAAAATTGGTACTGCTTAAGATGATAAAATTTGGAGCAGCGCATATATCTCACAGGGATGTAAGACTGGAACAGTTTACAGAGGTAGAAAGGGATGATGGGCAAATGTTACTGTGCAAGTAAGGATACTGAGAGAATTAAATGCAATGCCCTTAAGTGTGTGGCAAATTGGAATTGGAAAACTGATCAGGAGTTCATTGGAACAGTGCAATCCAGATTTACAAATGCCGCGATGAACTTTCCAGCAGCAGATAATCTAAGACAGACTTCATAAAGTTCAGCTTCCATTATAGCTCATGGTGCCTCTAGCAAGGTTAATATTGGTTGATTTTATTTTTGAAGATTGAAATTCTGTAGATATGAGAACACAACCATTTCCAATCATTCATCTGATGTTTCATCCAAACCCAACCTCACCTTCAACAGAGACAAGACTAGTCCCCATCCTTTAGTACATACTTCAACCAATCCTCTCATTTAGAAGATACTTCAGCTTTTCATAGAATCCCTAAAGTTTGGAAGCAGGCCATTTGGCCTATTGAGTCCATATTGAACCTTCGAAGAGCATCCCACCTACAGCCTTCCCTGTAACTCTGCACTTTCCATGCCAATCCACCTAGCCTCCACTTCCCTGGACACTATCAAGCAAGTTAACATGGCCAATCCACCTAACCTGCACGTCTTTGGACTGTGTGAAGAAACGGGAGCGCCTGGAGGAAACCCATGCAGACATGGGGAGAATGAACAAACTCCACAGAGACAGTGGCCTGAGGTTGGCTTTTGCACCACCTCAGCATTTCTACTATTGTTCCAGCCTCTTGCTGTCAAATTCCTTCCCCAAGAATTATTACTATTATTGGTACAATTATTGCTTTTCTTATTAGTTCTCCTTACTTCTTTTATTAGTACTGTTGCTAGTACGTTATAGCTATCACTGGCACATTACAGCTATGATTACTTCAAAAATATTTTATTGCTTGTACATTTCATGACACCATAATATTAAAGACAACATTTATTTATTTAGCATTTATTGTAGAGAAACCACACGGGGTTCTTCAAAGAAATTGAAGGGCTAAACTTTAAGCAGGCTTTAAGATGTAGAGAGAGACTTATGACTGATGGAAAGGTTTAGAAAGGAGATTCAAGACCATGGACCATATGTGGCTGAAAGCAAGCCACAACTGTTGGGGTGAAATGAGCCACAATTTTAAAAAACCTTCAGAGGAGTAAAGAGTTCTGGAGGATGTGGCACCTTCTGATGAGTAGCATACCTCCTGACTCCTCAAAGCCTGTCAACCATCTACATGGCACAAGTCAGGAGAGTGATGAAATATGCCCCACTTGCCTGGATGGGTGCAGCCCCAACAACACTCAAGAAGCTTGACACCATCCAGGACAAAGCAACCCGCTTGATTGGCACTCTATCCACAGGCATCCACTCCCTCCACCACTGGCACGCAGTAGCAGCAGTGTGTGCTATCGACAAGATGCACTTACAGAAATTCACCAAAGATCCTCAGGCAGCACTTTCCAAACCCACAACTATTTCCATTTTCAGAACAGGGGAAGCAGGTACATGGGAACACCACCAACTTCAAGTTCCCCTCCAAGCCACTCACCACTCTGACTTGGAAATAGACTGCTGTTCCTTCATTGTCACTGGGTCAAAATCCTGGAATTCCCTCTGTAACGGTATTTTGGGTCAACCTACCGCAGGTGAACTGCAGCGATTCAAGAAGGCAGCTCACCACCACCTGCTCAAGGGCAACTAGGGATGGACAATAAATGTTGGCCAGCCAGCGATGCCAACATCCCATAAATGAATAAATTTTAAAAGGCAATTGTAATGCTGTAGAAAATTAGGGAAATGCCACGCAATGACCTAACTTCAAGAACTAGTTTTAAACATTCCAGAAATGACAACAGCCTGAAACCAAAGGAAATGTATACTTTGATGTATAAGGGTGTATTAAGCAATGTGTTAAGCCAAATTTGATAATGTCACATGAAATTGGAAGGGGGAGAGCAGCTTGTGAAAACCCTGCAGCCTAATGGTATCAATGTGGATTTCACAAGTTTCAAAATCACCCCTCCCCCTGCCGCATGCCAAAACCAGCCCAGCTCGTCCCTGCCTCCCTAACCTGATGTTCCTCTCACCTATCCCCTCCTCCCACCTCAAGCCACACCCCCATTTCCTATCTACTAACCTCATCCCGCCCCCTTGGTCTGTTTGTCCTCCCTGGACTGACCTATCTCCTCCCTACCTCCGCACCTACACTCACCTTTACTGGCTCCATCCCCGCCTCTTTGACTTGTCTACCTCCTGTCCACCTATCTTCTCCTCTATCTGTCTTCAATCCGCCTCCCCCTCTCTCCCTATTTATTTCAGAACTCCCTTCCCCTCCCTCATTTCTGATGAAGGGTCTACATCCGAAACGTCAGCTTTCCTGCTCCTAAGATGCTGCTTGGCCTGCTGTGTTCATCCAGCTCTACCCCTTGTTATGTCAGATTCTCCAGCATCTGCAGTCCCTATTATCTCTGACTTTCCTCTGAGGCAGGTTTGTAGAGCAGGACTTTCTTCAACTCTGTTCTCCCAATCTGGGAGTGAAATCTCCAGCCAACAGCTGCATTCTCAGAAAGAGGTTCATTATTTTTGATAAGCGACAGAAGCAGAACCAGAAAAGCAAAGATGTTTTTTATGCTGTCCTGTGTGACTGATGCAATGATTGAGGGAAGGCCAGTACTCAGGATCATGTCCCTTGGGTAAATTTGCTTGGGTGCTTTTTCTCTGGGATTGTGCATACAGTAATAACCATGAAAAGAAACCCTAACCCACTTTTAAGCATTTAGATCTTTCGGTCTCTGTTCAAAATGATGCCAACTTACCAAGAAGTTGCATTCACCAGGCAAGTGTCACCTATGACCAACCTGAAACACAGAAACCTATTCCCAAGCGCAATATAGTTTTTATTTGAAAACTCCTCTCTCTGAAAACATGTTCAGTAAATATCTGTGCATCAAACATGGAGGTTTCTTCACTAATTTTACAGGATGATTAATATTCGGTCTACCTGGCAAATTTCATTTCATATTAGAACATATCATATTGCCTGCCCATCCAGTTTCTTAAATGCCCATTTCCTGTGATCATGAAAGAGTCAGAGAGCCATACAACATGGAAACAGATGCTTTGGTCCAATAAGTCCACACTGACAATGTTCCCAAACCAGACTAGTCCCGCCCGCCTCTACATCCTATGCTCCAGCCTATCCAGCCCATTTTTATAAGCCAAACCCTCCATTCCCAAAATATCCTGCTAAGTTTTTCTGAATTCTCTCCAATTTAATCATATCTTTCCTGCAACAGGATAACCAGAATTGCACACAGTCCTCCTGAAGAGGCCTCAATAACGTCCTGTACAACCTCAATATTACGTCCCAACCTCTGTACTCAAAGGTTTGCGCAATGAAGGCAAGCATGTTAAATTTCTTCTTGACTATCCTGTCTACCTGTGATGCAAATTTCAAGGAATTGTGTACCTGAACCCATAGGTCTCTCTGTTCCACAACACTGCCCAGGATGCTACCATTAATTGTATAAGTCCTGCACTTGTTTGCTTTAGCAAGGCAAAATACTGCACATGCTGGAAACCTGAAACAAACACAGTGAATGCTGGAAAAACTCACCAGCACCAATGGAGAGAGCAAAGGTCAATGTTATGAGTCCAGTATGACTCTTCTTCAGAAATGAAAGGTGTTGGAAGCCTTTTTTCTGCTTGTTTTAAAGAGACAGAGGTCCAGGGTAAGACAGAGGGGCTGCTAACAGTGTAGAAAGAGAGAAGGAGACTTAAAATGGGTATGAATTAAGGTCTGAAAGGGGGGTGAGAATTGCTCTCGTTACTGAAAGCAAAGTAACCAAGACACAGTCAAGATAAGGCTGTTGGGAGGAGAAGAAAGCGGGGACAGAATGAAAGAAAAATGGAGAACAAATGTAAAGTGGTCACTTACTGAACTTATTGAATCCCATATGAGACCCTAAGTGTAAGTACCTACAAGAAAATGAGGTGTTGCTCTTTGAGATTGTATTGTGCTTTGTTGGAACACTGCAGCAGGCCCAGGATGAAAATGTTAACATGAAACCTTCACCTGGTCCATCTCTGACTCCATCCTTCCCCTTCCTTGACATCGCTGTTTCCATTTCTGGTGACAGGCTGGCAACCAACATCCACTACAAACCCATTGACTCCTACAGTTACCCGGACTATACATCCTCACACCCAGCTTCCTGTAAAGATGCTATTCTATTCTCCCAAGTTTTCTGCCTTCATCACATCTATTTTGATGTGCCACCTTCCACAAAAAGTCGCCAGAAATATTCACTTCTTTCCTCACCCAAGGATTCCTCATCTCCATTGTTGACAGGGTCCTTAGCTGTGTGCCATGCATTTTCCACACGTCTTCCCTCACCCATTCATTCCTTCCCACATCAGCAATAGTTTCCCTCTAGTCCTCACTTTCCACCCCACCAGCATCCTAATTCAGAGGATCATTAGCTGCCATTTCTGCCATCTCATGCAGATGCCACCATCAGAAACCTATACCCCTCCCATTCCTCATCAGCCTTTCCCACCCTGGTCAGCTCCTCCTCCACTCCCCAAACACCCCCACAGCACGTTCCCGTGCAATTGCGGAAGGTATAACACCTGTCCATTTACTTCCTCCCTCCTCATTATCCAAGGTCTCAGATCCACCGACCAGGTGAGATTGCACTTCTCTCAATCTAGTCTCCTGTATTCACTGCTCACAATCTCGTCTCCTCTATTCTGGGGAGACAAAGTATAGATTGGGCATCTTTTTTTCAGAACACCTACATTCTGTCCGCAGAAATAATTTCAAACTTCCAGTTGCCTGTCACTTCTATACACCATTGTGTTCCCTAGCCAACATTTCTGTTTCAGGCTTGTTGCAGTGCTCCAGCAAAGCTCAGTGGACACTGAAAGAGTAGCATTTCATTTTTCATTTGGGGACCATGCAGCCTTCTGGACTCAGTACTGTGTTCAATAATTTTAGGGCCTGAACACCTTCTTCTATGGCCTTGTCCACACCACATACACCGAGCCTTGTCATGACACAGGCTGCTTTTGCCACAGCCAACGTATTTTCACACAGTGGTGGTCCCCCTAAGTAGCTTTTCTTTCCCTATGTTACCAATATCCATTCCTTTGCTTATAACAGCTGTTCTCTCTCTTTGGGCTCCATTTCCAACTATTGTTTACTCATTCTCTCTATCACACCCTATCCCAACTCCCATCGTCAGCATATATAACAATCTTTTCCTAGTTCTTCAAGTGGGACCTGAAACATTGACTCTTCTCTCTCCGCAAATGCTGAGTTTTTCCAGTTATTTCTGCTTTTGACACAAAAATGTTAGTGTGAGAACAAGGTAGCTTATTGAAATGTCAAGCAACTAGAAGATCAGGGTCATTTCAATGAGCAAAGTGAAGTGTTCTGCAAGTGTCACCTTGTGTGTGTGTTTGGTCTCACCAAAGTAAAGGAAGCAGCTTCGTGACCAACAAATTCAATTAACTAGATTGAAAGAAGTACAAGTGAAATGCTGCTTCATTTGGAAGGTGAGTTTGGAGCCTTGGACAACGAAGATGGAGGAGTTGAATGAGCAAATCTTACCCTTCTGAGAGCGTATGGGGAGGTGCCATGGGGCACTTTACAGCCTTGAGGTCTCATTATTGACTTCAATAACTTCAGAAACAACACATTATGTCAATTCTCCATTTTGTTTACATTCTCTACCCAGTTCACCCGACAGTCTTGATTGTTTCTGTCTTGTTTACTTCACACTTAGTAGCATGGACAAATTCTCTTCCTTTCACATTTTAATTTACATTCATTTTGTATTTTTCTCTCTCCACAGATGCTGCAAGACTTGTTGAGTTTCTCCAGCATCCTCTGTGTTTGTTTGCAATGAGGGTTGCTCTTTTTATCAGTACTAGGTGTGAAATGCCAGTTGGGTCTGCATTTGAGTTGATTGATTTTTCTGCCTAATGTAGAATGCTTTAATTTTTGGAAGGATGTCAAAGATTAACAGGAGGTACAGACAAAATCTTCTTGATTAGCACCAGAGCTCATGGAATCTTCACTTCTGTGGAGATACTACAGAACCTGGAATTGTTCTCCCTAGATTAAGATTAAATAATGATTAGGGGAAATTTCATTAAGGCATCCAAAATCAGAAGGAATTTCATAGAATAAGCGAGGAGAAACTGAATAAAAGATCAGAAATCAGAGGACATGCATCTCCTTTACAAAAGAGTTTCAGGGGAGATAAAGGAGCGATTTGTTATGTGAATTATCATTAAGTGCATCATTATGGTCTGGATTGTACTACCTGAAGTGGGAGCAGAGTCGATAATAAATTTCAAAAGGGAGACAGATGAATGCTTATAGGGGAGAAAAACCTAACACATTGGGGAACAGGCAGGCCGGGAGACTAACTGGAAAGTTCAATGGCAAAGGCACAATTGGCTGGATGACCTCCAGTGTTGCTAGATACTATTCTGTGATCGTTAACAGCTATGGATACAAATACATTTTATACCTGCTTTTAGTGTGTTTCTTTCCAAAGGCATGGCAAGAATGCCAACATCATGGCAAAATAAGAACAGGACAGTGCTGAAGATATCAATGGTTAGCATTAGCCAAGATTTCTCTCTGAATGTAGATGTCAGTGAGAAAGATAATCCACAACGCACATCCTCCCTCAAGCAAAGATAGAGGATATGACTCATTAATCCAACAAACTCTCTAAATCCAACCAAATTAATGTTCCTTTTATTCTGCTTTATCTTGGCTGCCAGTTATATGCAGCGGACTTTGTAAAGCTATATGTTGTTATGATGTATTCTAAATTATTCCAGCCATTCGACAGCTTTGAGTGTGGTTTCTTTGAATAATAGTTACAGCCTGGCCTCACAGATTGAAGTTTTTTTTTTCTATAGCTCATGATCAGGGTGCTTTGCATGTGAGGGGTGTGTGTACTTTACCCATAGAACAATTGTCCAATTTTAAATAAATAGTGTAGATTTTAAAAATATAGTCTATTTATTTTCACACTCTTGGCCCGGATGTTTAAAATTCATGATGTCTCACTCACTCAATTTACACTCGCTAGCGTACACAAAAGATTCAACTGAACTGAGTAAGGACAACAAATTTTCTTCACCTAAAAGGAAGTGCAGATAGAGATGGGCGTAAGTAGATTCTTGTTAATCAAGGGAATCCGTAGTTGTAAGGGTAGAATGGGAATGTGGAATTTAGAACACAATAGATGAATCACTTTCTTATTGGCTGGAAAAGCAGGCTGAAAGGGCAGAATGCCTCCTTTTGCTACTAATTTGTAAGTTCGTATTGGTGAAGCAGTTGGATTAAAAAAAAACTAGCTTTCCTGGTCCTTTTACTCAGTTTTTTTTAAGTCTAAGTTCAAATCCTGAAACTTCCATGGTAAGGTTTAAATGATGTTCTTTAGATTATTTGTCATAGACAAAGACTGCAGAAAGCTGTGGAAGAGAGGGATTTGGGAGTTCTTATGCATAATTCACACAAAGTATATACAACTTCATAGTTATTATTAGGGAAGGCAAGTGGAATGTTTGTCTTTATTTCTGGGGGAATGCTGTATAAAGATCAAGGAGGTCTTGCAAAAACTATATGAGGCACTGGTTAAACTGCAGCTGTAATACTGTGAATGGTTTTGGTCCCTTTTTCTCAGGGAAGATATACTGGCATTGGAGGCAGGCAAAGGAGTTTTACTTGGCTGATAACAAAGTGTGCTGCTGGATGAACACAGCAGGCCAAGCAGCATCTCAGGAGCATGGCTGATGCCTGTTTGGGAGTGACCATCTTATGAGGAGAGACCGAGTCGGTTGAATCTGCATTCAGTGGAGTTTAAAAAGAATGAGAGGACACTATCTTGAAACCTATAAAATCCTGAGGGGACTTCACAGGATAGATGCAGAAAAATTGTGTCCTCTTGCTGGGGCATCAGGATGCTCAGACCAGACGGCATTGTCTTAGAGTAAGAGATCTCTCATTGAAGACAGAAATGACAAGGAACTTCTTCTCTCAGAGGATAGTAAATCTGTGGAATTCTTTACTACAGAGGGCTGTTGAGGCAGTGTACTGATTAAGTATATTGAAGGCTGAGACAAGTTCATTTTTAATAAGTTAGCAAATCAAGGGTTTTGGGGGAAAGGCAGGAAATCATGGTTGAGGATTATCAGATCGACTCTGCCATTCAATGAAACCATGGCTGGTCAATGGGCTGAATGGCCTACACCTGCTTCTACATCTTGTGTACTTACAATGCAGTCATCTAGATTATTAGTCGCAGAATCATAATTACCTGATCATCACACTGTGCTGATATGTTCCCAACGTGTTTGAAGGTCAACCTTACTTTTACAAAGTCAGTAATACGGAAGCAAAGAGGATATGTAACTGCCATGGCCTCAGCTTCATAGAAGATTTTGGCATTACAGAGGTGAAAAAGAGAAGGATTACAGGCTAAGTAGTGCCGGGGTCCACCCTGAGATTCCAAACATTAATCGTGTAACCCTATTATTTTTGGCGTAGATTGCTGTTCTGAATAAGTGACTTCTTGGAGAGCCCATGTTTTAGATAATCATTTGGGGGACTGACATTACCCAGTGACTAGCTGGTGTTTCTTTCTCTTGACACCTACCAGACTGTCCTTTTCTACTCATACCCTTTAAAAGATGGAAAATCATGAAGTAACAAGCGAAGAGGGAAAACCCATAGCCATGTTGTTAGAGGATAGTGACCTGACAGGAAATGGCTCTCTCTTTGGCAAAGTGTAGCCCATGTGATGTTGCTATCGACAGAACATCCAGGGATGTACATTTGAAAGCAGAACTAGAAGCAAAATTGTTGACAATGGCATTGGAATTGTGCATTGGCAATAGGCAGGTAGCCATTTGAACTAATTCTGTGTCTACAATGAAGAGGATGGTGAGGGCTCCACTAGGATGGTCCCAAAGCTAGATCAGACCACAAATACAGAAGATCCATGGAGGCAGCTTCCTGGTGGTGGGTCACAGAGCCATTGGAGACAAAGGCTTCATACTTTGATAATGAAAGGCCAAACCCATGACCAAGACAAATCCATTGGAAAGATTTCCAGTGTAGCCCAACAGGCACTAAAAGACATCTGCTCCCTTAATCAGGAAGTCTGTCTTTACATCTAAATCCAGACAGTGAGACAGTGTTTGCAATGCTGTTTTATAATTAACCCAGAAGGTGTTTTTGATAGTGGGGAGGTGAGAAATCAACTACTGATATAATAAAGATCACAAGCACATCATGTGGGAAATGATGATTTTTGATGGGAAGTTCACAATACAGAGTATAGTGACTCCACCTTTCCAATCTAGAACCAACCATCAGCTCCATTGCTGCTGGTAATAACAGAGAGTAGCCAGTCATTACCTGCCTTCCTATTGGACTTAAATTCTATCACAATGTGTGAACAGGATTTAGAAGGGAATCTCGCTTAATGACACAAGGGTGAAAGGACTGCAGGGTGGAATGAGCTTAAACTGCTTTGAAAACAAATTAGCTCATGCCATTTCCAGCCCTACTTTGAACTTCTGCCACTCAGAGAAGCTGAAGCAATAATTAGGTGGAAGATACACATAGGCCAATGCTCCCAGCAATTCTGACAATTTGGGAAACCATTTTGACAGATGAGAAAAAAATCGCCGGAACATTTTTTGGAAGGGACCAGGAATTGCATATTGAAGCAATTTTCAAATCCAAATTGACCAAAAATATAGATATTGTGGAAGAATATAAATGATACATTGGTCATTTTGAATCAATATATTGAGTACAACAAGACATGGAGACTGAAGTTGGAAATAGACTGCCAATGAATCTCTTTTGCACATTTGAGATGTTTTGTGCCTAATGTTGGTAGCTGGAATCAAGCAAGACGACATTAAACTAATTAGAACAGATTCCGGTGAAGGAGGGAAATGAGGATTGAATCCATGGAGAGTGTACTGTTGCAGGTGATTGGCAACAGATTTCCCTCATTGTAGGAAAAACGCAAGCAGACTGGCTCAATCGGAACAGTGACTGACTGTCGTGTGGATTGGCTGGAAATCCCTTATTGCATTGTGAATGAAAGCACAATATTTCACTGCTGGATTACCAGATAGCAATTCCCTAACTATTGTCAAGATTGCTGAAGTTTGTTTGGTTCTGGAGGACACTGCCTGAAAGTTGAATCAATAAGGCCTTTTCACAGTGAACCGGATGTTTAAGACATTTTCTTATCAAGCTGTTCAGAGATGTTACTACACATTTCTAGAACAGCTGATATCTCCTATACCGCCAGGTCTCAAAGTAGGGACACAATCCCTGAACCACAAATGCCCCTAATGGGTTGCTTAATTGTAGAGGTAACATTTAAAAGAGCTGGGGAGTGGGATTAGTTTGAAAGTTGTATCAAAACACCAGTACAGTGCTAAGGGTTGATATGCTGTAAGATTCCATGATTCAACAGAACACTTCTTTGATACACTGGAAAAGGTACTACCCATCAACTGCACTGAATTATTCAGTCAGATCATGCAACTTTAAAAGCCACAATTGTAGAGAATCAAGTTATTTCCAGAACTTCACTAAAGCTATGTTTGAGAGTTGACAAAATGGACGGCTCTTCTTCCTGGTTTTACATTCCATTTTGTGGAAGGGTTCATTGGCCTCTCAATCAGTGAGATGAGAGACATGACCCATGCCCCTGAAACCACAGCACAGTTTACTGATGTTCCAGTGTGCTGCTATGACAGAAGTCTATATTTGTACAATAAAGTGGAGATTCTCCAAGTCAAAGTAATGAACTGCTAAAAAATCTCACGATATCAAAGTTCCTCCAGATGTGGCTGCAGCATTTTTAATACTTGTCTGTTTCTCCCAGTACAAAGAGTAAAATTGCTGATCCTCATTTTGCCCAGCTCTGGTCTGTTGTACCAGACTCCCAGGATGGAATTTTCCTGATATTGTCAGAACACTAATGGTGGGAACATTTCGGAGTCCAAACCCCGTACAGATCAGAGGCAAATAAAACGCATTCTTGAATCAATTTGTTTGAACTTTTTAATGACAGACATCCTAGATAGGTGGGATTTGAACCCAGAAGTGCCGACACTGCCAGTGCACGACAAGGCCTCCCTACACAGGTTAGAGACATGCTGAGACTTGGACATGGTCAATGATTGGTCTCCGTCTGAATTTGAGAGCTGCAGTGGAATGGCTCAGAGCCTTGATGACAGGAGGGAAAAGAAGCCCCACCATCTGAGCTGAACAACTAAAGCTTTGGCTTGGCACCTATTATGGATCAAACAGCCACCCCACGCTTTCAGCCTGAGACAACCTTCACACTGAGCTGGCCATGACCTAGCTCGATAGAAGCTGCCCATACTGCCAAATGAAAATCTCAGCTGGCACAGGGAACAGAATCTTAATAGGCCTCCAATGAATGAAGGACAGCACCGTGGCTTAGTGGTTAGTACTGCTGCCCCACAGAGCCACAGACCTGGGTTCGATTCCACCGTCGGGCAATTGTCTGTGTGAAGTTTACACATTCTCCCCATGTCTGTGTGTTTTTCCTCTGGGTGCTCCAGTTTCCTCCCACTGTCCAAAGACGCGCAGGGTAAGTGGATTGGCCATGCCAAATTGCCTGTAGTGTCCAGGGATGTTTAGGTTAGGAGGGTTAGGCATGGGAAAATGTAGGGGTAGGGGAATGGGTCTGGGTAGCATGCTCATCAGAAGGGCGGTGTGGACTTGTTGGGCCAAATGGCCTGTCTTCACACCATAGGGATTTTATGATTCTGAATTCTCCTGATATAGAACATAAAACATAGAAAAGTACAGCACAGTACAGGCCCTTCAGCCCATGATGTTGTGCCGTGGAATATTCCTAATCCAAAAATAAAATAACCTAACCTACATTCCCCTCAATTCACTGCTGTCCATGTGCATGTCCAGCAGTCGCTTAAATGTCACTAATGACTCCGCTTCCACGACTACCACTGGCAAACTATTCCAAGCGCTCACAACTCTCTGGGTGAAGAACCTCCCTCTGATGTCTCCTCTATACCTTCCTCCTAACACCTTAAAACTATGACCCCTCGTGGCAGTCAATCCTGCGCTGGGGAAAAGTCTCTGGCTATCGACTCTATCCATGCCTCTCATTACCTTCTACACCTCGATCAGGTCACCTCTCTTCCTCCTTCTCTCCAGAGAGAAAAGTCCGAGCTCAGTCAACCTCTCCTCGTAAGACAAGGCCTCCAGTCCAGGCAGCATCCTGGTAAACCTCCTTTGCACCCTCTCCAAAGCCTCCACATCTTTCCTATAATAGGGTGACCAGAACTGGACACAATATTCCAAGTGTGGTCTCACCACGGTTTTGTAAGAGCTGCAGCATAACCTCACAGCTCTTAAACTCGATCCCCCTGTTAATGAAAGCCAAAACACCATATGCTTTCTTAACAACCTTATCCACTTGGGTGGCAACTTTGAGGGAGCTATGCACTTGAACACCAAGATCCTGCTGTTCCTCCACACTGCCGAGAATTCTGCCTTTAATCCTATATTCAGCATTTAGGTTCGACCTTCCAAAAGGCATCACTTCGCATTTATCCAGGTTGAACTCCATCTGCCATTTCTCAGCCCAGCTCTGCATTCTGTCAATGTCTCGCTGAAGCCTGCAATAGCCCTCGATACTATCAACGGCACCTCCAACCTTTGTGTCATCAGCAAACATACTAACCCACCCCTCAACCTCCTCACCCAAGTCATTTATAAAAACTACAAAGAGCAGAGGCCCAAGAACATAGGCCTGAGGACACCACTCAGCACTGACCTCCAGGCAGAATACTTACCATCTACAACCACTCTCTGCCTCCTGTCAGCCAACCAATTCTGAATCCATCATCACTTTCAAATATATACCAATCTGTCTTTGAACACCACATATTGAATCTGTCTCCACTGCATTCCAAATCTTAACAACCAACGAAAGAAGTTTCTCATCTCACTCATAGCTCTCTTGCTGACAATCTTGAAATTGCAAACCTCCCTCTAGTTTTTGACACAACCACCAGTGGAAACATAACATCCCTCCATTCCTTGTAAAAAAAATTGTTCATAATTTTTGAACACCTCAATAAGGTCACCTCTTAATCTTCTCTTCTCCAAGGAAAATAAACTCAATTTCTTAATCTTTCTTTTTATCTAAAATCCTTCATTCCTAGTATCATTCTAACAAAGATTTCTCTGAAGGAGGGTTGAGGCCCGAAATGTCAGCTTCCCTGCTCCTCTGATGCTACTTGGCCTGCTGTGTTCATCCAGCTCTACACCTTGTTATCTCATCATTCTAACAAATCTCCTTTTAACTCTCTCTAAGGCTTTAAGCTTCCTTAAATAGCGTGCCCAGAACTGAGCACAATACTCCAAAAGTATTCTGACCAATATGTAGAGGTGCAGCATCACTTCCCTGCTTAGTTTCTCATTCTCATTTGCTCCTTGGTTTTTTAAAAATCTTCCTCTGTAAGGAGTTACACAGTATTTTTCCGATTGTCTGTCATTTCATCTCCTGACTGTAACAGACCCATATCTGTCTTTGTTAATCTCTTTTTAAATTTACCTTTAAAAGCTTTCACAGTTCACGTTTCATTTTCCTTTCTTTATCAGTATCTTGGTACTCTTTTGCTGAATTGTAAAATGCTCCCAATCCTTAAGGTTATTACTTATTTTTGTCAACCTCATTAACACTTTTCCTTGGTCTAACTCAATGTTTCTACATTTCGTTAGATGCTATCCAATCACTTTTTAAGTTGGGATTTTGTGCCTCAATGTTTGCTGTAAGTCAAGTATTAATTATTCAAATGTTAGGCCTGTCTGTCTACTGTCATATCTACTGTAATGCCATTTAACATAGCTTCCCAGTTTACCACAGCTAAATTGATTTGCCCCTCAAAGGCTCAGTTTGCGGTGTTCAGGTTTAAGACACCAGTTTTGGATTGAACGATGTCACTTTCAAATTCATCGTAAAATTGAGACATATTATTGTCACTTTTCACTAAACTCACCCTCAAAAAGATGATTAATTTGATAGCAATGCAAATTACAATATCTAAAAATAGCCCCCTAGTTGGTTCCTTAATGTATGGTACTGGAAAACAATCTCTATACACTCCAAGAATCTTTACGTAAGATTAGCAGGGAAACCATGATTGAGTTTGGTTGTAATCGGACAATTCAAGTTAATAGTCAAGTGTCCATCACTAGGTATTGACTGCAAATGCCTCCATGTTTAATTAACAAAGTGGTAAAGAACATTTCAAAGTATCTTTTTATTCAAGTTACAACAAAAATCAAAAAGCGACAAAACAAAAACAATTGGGGATAACTGACAACTTAAGGAATCAGGAGAAAATGGGAAACAAAACAAATATCTGCAAAAACTCAACAGGTCTGGCAGCATCTTTAGAGAGAAAACAGATTTAATGTTAGGGCCCAGTGACACTTCTGAACTGCTCTGAAATGTTAACTCTGCCTTCTCTCTGCAGACGTTGCCTGACCTGCTGAGTTTTTCTAGAAATTTCTGATTTCCTGTATCTGCAATTCTGTTTTTTAAATGAGAAAATGGGAAGTCATTTAAAGATTGACCATGCTTTCCTTAAACCTATTACAAAGTCTCCTTGAGTTATTTAATCTTCTGTAATTAATAGAAATTTGATTGCAACCATACAAGTTGGCACACTAACTGCAAACAACCTTTTGCATTTTCAGTTACCAAACTTTATATCTGTACATCTGATTAAGTCAAAGGCAACAGCTTCCCTTGGACCTATATCACTAGCAAAATTTCTAATCAACAGCTTTCCTTTAGAATAAAGTAATGTTGATTTGCATGGCATGGCAAATATAGACTGTGTATTTGTGTATACTACAGCCAAAACATTTTAGCTGTCAATTCTATGCCATAATAGAAATACTCCTGAGAATACTGCCAGGTCCGAAAATCCGATTTGCTATAAGCTTTCTTAAACATATTGACTTTGCACTACATTTTTGTAATCAACACAAAACACAATTCAGACAAGCCAGCAATCGGAAGATTTCTCACTTTAGGCACTAAAACAGACTGCCTATTCCACTGGATCTAGTCAAGGCAAGGCAAAGCAGGATGCTATGAACAAGAAGCGCTACAAGCAGCTAGAGCTTCAGCTTAGTCCAGTGTATGAGCTGGGTGTCTCTCCTGTGTGCAAAGTATCCGCAATGCAACCTTTCAATGAAAGTTGTTGGTGCATCCTGCAATTCAAGTGTGCGCTTCAGATCGTGTGGTCAAGTTTGGGCCGACTTTGGAAGAGTAATGAGTCCAGCAGTGCCCGTGTATCTTACCGATCTGCAGATTACTTTAAGGTAGCATGGAAGTGGTTTGGTGCCATCAACTAACTGGACTCCCAAGGTACCCACTCTGCTTTCCTTGTCAAGTTTTCCCAATATTGAGTCTGGCAAGATGAAAATTTGAACATTATGGAAGCTATTCGTGGTGTTAACAAAGTATTTAACAATCGTTAATTCTTGCGAATTAACATCTCATTGCTAGTGAGAATCTCATGATGCCATCTGTCAAAAGCATAAAAGGTAGAATAAGATATCTTGACATCAAAATGGTCCTCATATTTTTCACCTGATTCTGCCAAGATTTTGCTGTAGTTCACATCACCCACACTCCTTTAAGATTCCGCCTTTTGTTTTCTCTTTGTTTGCCAATTCTTTGTGCTAATCCCACATGAATTCTTAAGTCATGCAATAATCTCTGATGTGGAACCTTACAAATATATTACTAGTTCCTCTTCTTTCACATTTCTTTGAGGATGTAGCAAGCACTTCAATAACTTTGCCAAATGCAATTTCTTTCTATCCTCGATTGGAATATGACTTCTAAAATCACATTAGTAACAACTTAGACAATGGCAAAGAATGTCATTCATCCAAGTTTGCTGACAACACCAAGTTAGATGGCACTGAGACACTGTAGACAGTAACAAAATTACAAAGGGATATTGATAGACTAAGTGAATTAATCAAGTCTGAGGTTGCCTGTTTTGGACCAAAAAAGGTCAGATCAGGGTACTTTCTGAATGGTATGAAGTTAAAACTGTAGAAGTCCAAAGAAGCTTGAGGGTTCAGGTGCATAAATCTTTAAAATGCCACAATAATCAATAAAATAAATGAAATGCTTGTTTTTATATCTAGATGACCAGCATATAAGGACGCAGCTGTAATGCTGCAGCTACATCAAATGGGATTGAACCAGAGTTTTAAGTACTGAGAATAGACAGTACTGGGCACTGCACCCTTGGAAGGACATAATGGCCTTGGAGTGTGTACAATGCAGGTTTACAAAATTGATACCTGGACCTCAGGGGTTAAGTTCTGAAGGAAATTCACAAATTAGATCTGTTTTCTCAAGAATTTAGAAGATAAAGGGGTGATCTGATAATGTCTTACAGCTATTTACACAAAAAGTTAGGGAGATAAACAATTTCCACTGTTGGGGATTCCAGAAGTAGGGGGCAGAGTCTAAAAATTAGGGCCAGACCATTTGGCAGAGATGTTCAGAAGCATGTCTACGCATCAAAGGTGGTATAGGTTTGGAGCTCTCTTCCACAAACAGCAGTCAATACTAAATTGGTTGTTAATTTTAAATCTGAGAGAGATAAATCTTTTGTTAAGTGAAGGTATTAAGGGATATGAAGGTAGGTATATGTAGTTAGCCCACAGATCGGCCATGATCTCAATGAATAGTGGAACAGGCTTGAGGGCTGAATGGCCAACTCCTGTTCCTGAATGTTACTCTTTTCTTGATAATGGATTCTAACATTTTTTCGATGACAGATATTTAGACTTACTCTCATTTGTTTGCTATTTTGTTTCCTTTCTTGAACAGAAGTGTTACATTTGAGATTTTCCAATCACCTAGAACATTTCCAGAATCTAGGAATTTTGGAAAATTAGAATAAATGCATCCACAATCTCAATAGTCACTTCTTTTAAGATCCTAGAAAGTAGTTCATCGGATCCAGGGACCAAGGGTGAGGAACAAAAAGTCACCTCATTAATATTCCAATTATGACTGTACCAAACCCGCCCGACAAACTAGCCATCTGGACACCCAAAATGGAAACCTGAGTGGGATTTTTGGTAGGTTCAGCTCACTGCCTCCTCCAAACAACTACCATCTTGCCCACAGCCAAACCATAGAAGAGGACACAATCCATGAACACCAGCCATTCCAATCCTCCCCATTGTGCACTGGCACCAGATATTTAGGGAGCCATTGCTGGTATGTCTCTAATGCACTGATATTGTCTCCTGAAAGTCCAGACTTGTCTACCAGGACAAAGAGCAACCAGCATGGTTTGGCTGCGTCAGATATGAATGATCACAATCCACTTACAGGATGCTTGTGCACTTAAATATTGCTTTGCAGGTTGCACCAGCAACTATCATTCTATTGCTGCTAAAGGACACTGTGTGCTCAGGGACGTGCACCCAGCTCATGGACTAGACCAGTTTGCATCTCTGTGCTCTTTGCTGCTCTCAAAGCACTCGCTCATTGTGACCTCCTACTACATGTCACAATAGCCCTTCCTTGCGATGCCTTGCCTTTACATTGTCCCCTCAGCCAGAAATAGCAGAATCACAATATTTGCCTTGCAATTTAGCACAGACAATAAGCCTCGAAATTTCTCACAGTTGTCAGCAGTCCTCAGTCAAGTAAGGAGCATAGCCTTCACGTAGAAAGTCTCAGCACAAAAAGGCAAGGACCTACAATTCCAGTCAGAGGCCCGTACGGAGCAGTCAGAGTGAGGATTCTGTCTTCGTGAAGAGTGAGGACCCCAATGACAGGCAGCCTACTACTTACCTTGAGTCTTTCCTCTTTATTGTGGGATGGTTTCCTCCTGGAATGAGAGACAAGCAGGTATTATAGTGAAGAAACTGAGTGGCACAATTGTTACTTTTGGTGCAGAGGGAGACGTGTCCGAAGTGGGTGAACAGGAAGCGCATGTAGCAGTTATTGGTGTCATTGTGGCGTGGGTAACAGTGAGTGACAGATGATGATGCAGATATTGGTGACAGTGATTCAGCATGAGCCTTATTGGGAGATGGGTACAGTAGCAGAGATAGAGTGAGAGTGAGGTGCTAGAGAGAAAATGGTGGCACTTACCCTGGCAGAGTGGAGAAGGTCAGAAATCACAAACACCAGGTTTAGTCCAGCAGGTTTATTTGAAAACACAAGCTTTCAGAGCGTTCTCCCTTCTTCAGGTGTTAGTGAGCAAGGTGGTGTCAAACACAGAATTTATAAGTGAAAGATCAAATCTTTCCAAAATCAAACCAGTAAAGGTGGCTCCATCCCCACCGATTTGAACTGTCTGTTTCCCCTCACCCTATCTTCTCCTTTATTCATGTTCTATCTGCCTCCCCCTCTCTCCCTATTTATTTCAGAAACCCCTTCCCCTCCCCCATTTCTGAAGAAGGGTCTAAGCCCAAAACGTCAGCCTTCCTGCTCCTCTGATACTGCTTGGCCTGCTATGTTCATCCAACTCTACACCTTGTTATCTCAGTTGGTCCTACTATCTCTGGACTGGAACCTGGTGTTGTGTGATTTCTGACCTTGTCCACCCCAGTCCAACACTGGTACCTCCAAGCATGGAGAAGAACATTAATCTTCTTCCTCCACTGCTCAAGTCTTCCTCCAGATGGCTGAGGCTGCTTTAACCTGGGTGGCAATATCAGACTATGGCCTAATGTTATATCTTTACCTACTGGTCCTGTGGGCACTCCTGTGTCTGTACCACTCCATGCAGCAGGACCTCCCATACCCTGCCCACAAAGCAACGCACTGTTCATGGGCCTCCTGCAGTGCCACAATGATGCCACCCGAAGGTTGCAGGAACAGCAACTCATATTCCACCTGGGAACCCTGCAGCCATATGGTATCAATGTGGACTTCACCAGTTTCAAAATCTCCCCTTCCCCTACTGCATCCCTAAACCAGCCCAGTTCATCCCCTTCCCCCACTGCACCACACAACCAGCCCAGCTCTTCCCCTCCACCCACTGCATCCCAAAACCAGTCCAACCTGTCTCCGCCTCCCTAACCCGTTCTTCCTCTCACCCATCCCTTCCTCCCACCCCAAGCCGCACCCCCATCTACCTACTAACCTCATCCCACCTCCTTGACCTGTCCGTCTTCCCTGGACTGACCTATCCCCTCCCTACCTCCCCACCTATACTCTCTCCACCTATCTTCTTTTGACTCCATCTTCGGTCCGCCTCCCCCTCTCTCCCTATTTATTCCAGAACCCTCACCCCATCCCCCTCTCTGATGAAGGGTCTAGGCCCGAAACGTCAGCTTTTGTGCTCCTGAGATGCTGCTTGGCCTGCTGTGTTCATCCAGCCTCACATTTTGTTGCACTGATTTCCCTTTTGTGTGGCATATCTAGGACAAATTCAACAAACGTGCAAGACAGCTTCAAACTGACAAATGCTTATCTCGGTGCACAACAGATTATCAAAGATGGTGCAGATACTGGTCTGTCAGAGGAGATCGTCTGAGGAGTGAATTGTTCTGGGAATGGCACATGGTAAGACTGGGCTGAAATCAGGTATGAGAGTTGCCATAGCTAATTAATGAGGTGAGTTTGGCGAGATCCAGTGAGAGAACCTACAAAGCCTCATGGTGACACAACCTCCAAAAAACACAATGCATCTCGACCTAGCCAAAAAAAAAATGCAGCACTGTCTCTTTCAGAAAACTGGGTAAGTACTTACCTTGTAAATTCTGAATTAAACAGCAATACTAATTTCTGGCAAAGTCAGGACTTCAAGCATTTTCAATGAGCTATTCACACCTTGTTAAAGTGTGATTATCTTAGTGAAGAAATTCTAGATGCAAAAAGCTAACAATTAGGAGAGGCAGTTGCTAAGTGGAGATTTCCTGTCTGTTTTAAAATATGTTGTTTACTTCACATTTTGCCTGAAGCACCCTCTAAGTGACTACAGTTGCACCAAAACACCCATTATAAACCATGTAAAGCATACAGTAATGGCAGAGATGTACAGGTTGAATTCAGGGTTCATTAATTCAACTCCATTTCAGAATCTGTCAGGATTTAGTACAACCCCACAGCAAGGGATTAGAGGCCACCTTTGAAATGTACAAGTTTGGTGATGATTAAATGCCATCTTATATTAGCTTGAATTCAGAACAATTTGTATTTTGGTATTAGAGAATGCCAAGTAGCCTAGACCATACATCCACCCATAAACAGCATGAACCATTACTGTTATTTATTTGATAAAAGATCTGAGGCTGTTCAATCATCCAGCTGTTCCAAATGTCTACACAGTCACTGCTATCATGTTCTAAAATTCTTTTGCATCGTAGGATCAGCTATGGCCTAATTGGTAGCATTCTTATCCCTGGATTAGTTGATTCTGGGTCAAAATTTATCGGATGTTTGGGTTTACCATTCCCTCACCCAAAACAGCATGGAATACATCTGTGAAAATGGGAACTGCAGATGCTGGAGAATCCAAGTTTAAAAAGTGTGCAGCTGGATTAACACAGCAGGCCAAGCAGCATCTCAGGAGCACAAAAGCTGATGTTTTGGGCCTAGACCCTTCATCAGAGAGGGGGATGGGGAGGGGGTTCTGGAATAAATAGGGAGAGGGGGAGGCGGACCGAAGATGGATAGAGGAGAAGATAGCTGGAGAGGAGAGTATAGGTAGGGAGGTAGGGAGGGGATAGGTCAGTCTAGGGAAGACGGACAGTTCAAGGAGGCGGGATGAGGTAGTAGGTAGGAAATGGAGGTGCGGCTTGAGGTGGGAGGAGGGGTTGGGTGAGAGGAAGAAAAGGTTAGGGAGGCAGAAACAGGCTGGGCTGGTTTTACTACCTGTGTTCATCCAGCTGCACACTTTGTTATCATGGAATACATCTGTGTCAGTCACAGTAACTCCACTGCTATTTCATACTTCCATGAGGTGATATTTGGCTGGAGGTCAGTCTTGCCCTCGACCAGAACAACAGAAGGATTCACTCATCTTGAGTGCTGTGGAATTGAGCAGAAATCCCCAATATTTAACCACTGGAATTTCCAAATCTCTGAAAACACCTGACAAAACACTGGACTTTTCAACATTTTTAAAAGGGTAAAAAAAGTCAGCTGGACTGGGTTCTGTGGTAGATACACAAACGCAACTCATAGAATGGAGATAACACAGTGTGGAGCTGGGGGAACAGAGCAGGTCAGGCAGCAGCAGAGGAGCATGTAAGTTGGTATTTTGAGTCTGAACCATTTTCTTCAGAAATGGGGAAGGGGAAGGGAGCTCATAAATAAATAGAGAGGAGGGGTGGGGCTGGGGAAGGTAGGTGGGATGGTGATAGGTGAGTACAGGTAGGCAGTGGTGGGGATTGGTCAGTGGGATGGGAGGAGCAGATAGGTGGGAGAGAAGTTGGACAGGATGTGTCAGGTCAAGGATGTGGGAATGAGAGGAAGGGTTGACATGGGGTGAGACCGGGTGTTGGTAGATTTTAAAACTGGTGAATTCCGCGTGTTGGCCATTGGGCTGTAGGCTGCTGAGGTGGAATATGAGGTGTTGCTCTTCCAGTCTGTGGATGGTGTCATCGTGACACTGGGCTCCTCAACCAGAACAACAGAAAGATTCACTCACCTTCAGTGCTGTAGGATCGAGCAAAAATCACCAATTTTATAATTTTTTAAAATCTCCCCATCCCTTGCCTCATCCCACGTCCAACCCTTGCTCTCATCCCCACCTCCTTGGCCTGACACAACCTGACCATCTTCTCTCCCATCTATTCGCTCCTCCCACCTCACTGGCCAATCCCCACCACTCCCTATCTGCACTCACCTACCACCATCCCACCTACCATCTCCAGCCTCATCCCTCCTCTCTATTTCTCAACTCCCTTTCCTCTCCCCAGTTCTGAAGAAGTATCCTGACCTGAAACGTCAACTTTCTTGCTCCTCTGAGACTCTAGCCCGTGACAGTATTTACACCTTGGGCTACCCAGTGCGGACTGTAAGGGCCTACAGAGATACCACAGGCATTCAAAGTCAATCAAAATCCATTCACACCTTCTCTAAAAATCAGAACACCAATTAACTTCAGAAGGAAACACCAGAAACACAATGGAAAGCATAGATTTGGTACGAAGATAAGACACACAATCATTATAATCACAAACCCCAATTACACCTGAAACAGCAATCCGAGACCTTCTGAACAAGATCAACCAGACACAGGCCTGTTCTGGACCAAAAGATCCAATGGCAGCCAGCCAGAACTAGAACCTAGAACCGACACACTCTGGAAAACAACTGACTCGATTGATACCACAAGGCCTCAGCCACAAACTAAGGAGTAAACTGGGCCTGCAAAAACACCAGAAAGTAAAGAAAACCAGATACTTACCCAATAGATCCAATACATTTCTAACAGCAAAACTGGACACAACTCAAACTGAAAAACCTACACAGCCCGAAGTCTGTATCCAAGCTCCAGGTACAGCAAGCAGGAACAGCCAGGCACACTTCAAAACTGAGATAACAAGGTGTAGAGCTGGATGAACACAGCAGGCCAAGCAGCATCAGAGGAGCAGGAAGGCTGATGTTTCGGGCACAGACCCTTCTGTGATGCTGCTTGGCCTACTGTGTTCATCCAGCCCTACACCTTATTATCTCAGCTTCTCCAGCATCTGCAGTTTCTACTATCTCTGAAACACTTCAAAACTGTGTCCTTTCAGTGGTAAGCTTAAACTCCCGAGACCCCAAAGTTGCCACCTAGCTAGCACGGAAGAGACAGCAAGTGGTGACTCTTCATTGGGACCCCAGGGTAGGAATTCTGATGAATGACTGCAATTAAAATTGCTGTTTTCTGAGGGTGTCAGTAGGATAAAGTTCTGTAATTCGAACCTAGCTAACAGTGTATTTAATTGTACTAATGTTCTTCGTATAATTGATTGTGTTAATTTCCCTGATTTATTACATTACCCAGTTTTCTTGTAATTGCCTTTCGTATTTTAAATATACACAGATTCTTTTGCCCTGAAACACCTATCTACTACCTCTTCATTTCATGTTCCCTAAATATATCCAGTGTCCAGAATCAGGTATCTGGAGGTGATTCAAGCCACTTAAAAATCAGAAAATAACTTATTGCAAACCAGAATTCTACAGTGCTACCAAGCAATCACCATTGAAAAGTAAGAATCCCAACTATCAATGTCCAATGGTCAACCCTAACAAAACAGAGTGTCTTAAGAGATTCATTTCTTATTGTTTGTGTGTGTGTGTGTGTCTGTGTGTGTGTGTCTGTGTCTGTGTGTGTGTTTTCATGTTGTTTCTCTTCAAGTTTGGTAACTAATAAGTTCACTCTTTTGTTCAACCAAAAGCGTCCGGCTAAACTGCACTTTTTGAAACATTTTAAAAATGAGATTACTGAATGTAGGCGTCACTAGCTAGGCCAGTATTCCTTACCCATCCCTAATTGCCTATAAGTCAGTTAAGAGCCAACTACATTGGTGAGGCTGACAGTCATGTTTAGGCCAGAGCAGGCAAAGGCAACAGATTTCTTCCCCTAAGGGACATTAGTGAAGAAGGTAGGCTTTCACAATAATTGACCGTGGCTACATGGATGCCATTAGGCTAGCTTTTTATTCCAGACCTTGTTCTTTTATTGATTTGAAATTTCACCATCTGTCAGTGTGGGTTTCAAGCCCAGGTGCTGTCGTCGTAACAGTACCTATATCCGGATTGGTTCTAATATTCAGTTCCCAGGCTCCAAATCCCAGAGCTCAGGGCCAAATGGCATGGAGGGAGGTGAGGCCTGAGGTGGGGAAAGGAGGAATTCGGATTTTGATGGAGAACTCCATGGGAGATGGAGCAATGTGAAGGGCGGACCTGGGAAGCGGGGTTTCCAGTACTGAAAGAGGGCAATTGCAGAAGACAACTCCATCCCTTCCAACTCAAGCATGGTGACCTGCCCGCCTTCACCCCAACCCTTGAAAACAGCCCACTATAATCAAAGTTGAATCTAGGTTGAAAGCAGGACTGAAGTAGCCATCATTGGTCCCGAAAGGAGTTCAATTGGGATAAGGTGGATAGATTACCTTGGCCTCACCTGTCCCACATAAATGTGAAGATGATTGGGACAAGGGGGATGGGGGTAAATAGAAGAGAAAGGACAAGGCCATACAGGGGCTTTTATAGGAATCACAAATACAAAGCATCTGGGGTGCATCATGAAATCCTGATCAAGCTCAAGTCTGTTTTCAGGGCTCAAAGATTAAGGCTGAGAATTTAGTACACTATTAAGTACCGCACTGTTGAAGGTGCGTATTTCAGAAAAAATGTTAAACTGAGGCCCAACTGCCTGTTAATGGATGTAAATGAGCTCATGTGTCATATAAGATGTAGCATATATACATGATTTATGGTGGGTCTTTAGGTTTTAAAATAGTGGCAGAAAAATGTGAGTTAGTCGGGATACTTTTCAGCAGGACAGAAAGTTCCTTTGGAAAAGTGACTTAAATACATTGGTTCCAAGAAGATACATAAATGAAGTCAAGTGTCTTCCAAAACTCTGTGGTGTTTATGGACAAGATATTTATTGGGTTTAAGATACCCAGTTAAAAACACATTAAGGCAACTTGTTTTGTTTTCACTCCAGAAGAATGTAGAATGGTTTCCTCTAGTAGGGGAACAAAATATTTTCGAGGTAAGTTTTGGGAACAAGTCATTTCAGGAGAAGTGGTCATGATTTTGTAAAATTTCCAAGCTGAAAGAGCTTGTATAGAACTCTTGAAGTTATTAGAAATCAGAAAAATTAGGTCCTCAGAACTGTTAAAGGCTCATACCACTGGACCCAGAAAGGAATTCCAGAATTGTCTGTACAGTTCACGAAAGAAACTAGAAAGCCAATAAAGCAGAAAGTCACTACTAAGTAAAGATTTGAAAGGCTGAGATCAGACTGTTATTTGTCTGGTATTGACTCTTTGTAACAGATGGTGTTGAGAAACATGTCGAGACGCTGTTTCCACTTCTTGTGTCAAGATCTTTTGTGACTTGTCTCTGTCTCTATTCACTTTGTTTTTATCTTAATTCTCTTTTGTGTAACGAACTTATGTTCTGTTGTTAAAGGACATCTGCAGTGTGATGTGAATATGTTTCACTGGCTAACCACCATGTTAAGTGACTAAAATAAACATACAATCCATCAAGCCAAGTTTCAATCTGGGATCTGACTTCTGTACCAGGACCATCAGCTAGGATGTTAACATATAGTATTAGTTCAAAGAACAGCAAGGAAGTTTTCCTTTGTGGTCTGGCCAGTATTCTTCCCTTAACACTGCAAATAGATTATCTGGTCATTATCACATTTGACGTGCACAAATTGGTCGCTGCACTTGAAATGTGCCATACAAATTCAAGCCTATACTATATTTACAATGTACCTACCTTGGTCTGTGCTATATGCTGTTGCATCCTCTTTATAAACTTATCCTCTGTAACCCGCTGTTCTTTAAGATGTTTCTTCAGAACAAATGCTTTGTCACCATTGTAATGACTTGCCAGTGAAGGACTGAGGATGGCAAACGCAAAGATGTGACAATTTTCAAATGAAACTTCAGTCCCAATAGGTGCACTTTTGAAAAAAAAAAGTCCAATGGGTGGACTTGATGGGTTTTTTTTGGGGGGGCAGTGGGGAGGAAGAAGAGTGCAATTAATCAGAGGCGAGAGTGGTGATTGGAGATCTCTACACCATCCCATCTATGTCCTGAGGAAGTAACCTATGGGAAGGCCTGTGGATGGCCTTCTCACCTCACTGCCAACTGAAACCCAAAAGTGGACAACCTGATGCCCACTTAGAACCTTATCTAGCTTTCACCTAGCAGCGGGCAGGAAGCTCGATGAAAGAATCCTGCTAACATTGCCTGCAAGCTTCCTGAGAGAATCCTCCATTCAAAGGCACTTCAGTGCTTGATTGAGGCACCGAGGACCAGGAAGAGTGGCCCTCTGACAGCTATGGCGCACTGCAACCCATACATCTGCCGCTGCTACCAATCCACCTCTTCCCCATGAACCTCCATCACTTAAACTCTCCACTGCCATTGCAAGTACTTGGTTTTTTTAGGATTCCTGGGCCTCGGGTGAGTATCTCAGCCTCAGCCTCTCCACCTCCCTGAGTGGAGTATCTGAGCAATGAAGAGCTGCCAATGGGGCTGACCTCCATGCTGCCAGGTAACATTCTGATTAGTACTTACTTCAGAGTGTCTTCCTGAATAAAGGCAATGCATGGTTTCTTCCAGCAGCAAGAAATCCTTTGCTTACTTGCATTAAATTCTTCTCCATTACACCATCTGACAGAGAATAAGGACATCCTAGCCATTGTTATTCCCTCAAACAGCATTAATAAAACAAATTATCTGGTCACTGTCTCACTGATGTATCTGGGATCTTAGCCTGCCTACAGTGTTTGCATTGTTTCCTTTTTTTTCAAATATCTCCTACGAGGATCTGTCAATTTTGCCCCAAAAAAACTTTGCTGTGAAATGAGCAGGGAATCCCTTAAAGATGCCTGTATGCATGTTAGTTACTGATTTACCTGTGGTTTGCTTCATTTCCTTGAAAAAGAGCAGCGTCTTCTGCAGAGATAAACATATTAGTGGTTTTACATAACTTCCACCTTCTCACCTCTTTGAGAGTGCTCCAGCATTCCCTGCGGCTGTCAACGTGCTTTGAGCCTTCAATTTATTTTCTGACTGGTAAGTTCATTCAAAGTGCAGACTGAACTGACAGTGTAAGGCAGTGGAAAAGACTTAATAGTGAGCACTGAAGTATGCTGTGACTGCTGTTTAATGCATAGCAGGTTCAACCTGAGGGCACAGCACAGAAATAGCCTTAATTCAGCTTCACCCAGGACAAACTGATAGCATACAAAATTGTTCATTTAGTGGCCAGTTTGGCTTTGCAATTAAGTAGACCCCAAATTTGGTGAAAAAAAACTGATGTAGCAGATAATTTATGCTGCGCTGTCGCTAAAGTTGTTGCATTTCTTGTTGAACAAACAAAAAACATCAAACTCCTATGTTAGAGGTGAACTAAAGTTGGTCCCTCTGACCTGTGTGCTTGGCCTTTTGTGCATCACTGATTTCCATTCTCTTTTAGGGCCTTCAGCTGCCTGGTCTCTAAGATAAGGAATTTCCCATCTATACTGTCTCTTCAACTTTTACTTGTGTCTTAAAATCTACCTCATGCACCAAACTGCCCACCATCTCCATGTGTGGTTATCTGTTTCATACTTCAGTGCGGTGCCTTAGAATGCTATAGTTGTGACATAACTCTGAATTGCTTTTGATTTGACAGTATATTAGCAGCGTGTTAATGACCTTCTGCAGTGCACTTCACTATATGCAAAATCTACTCTCATTTATCTCATTTAAATTAATGCTGTTGTACAATTTGAGGCCTGATGGTGGGCCTGTTTCTATTGTTCATCCAAAGCAACACTCCTTAGTGCTTTAAGGCTCATTTACTCCAATTCTATTTCAAATTTGGTTTCTGATCCTACTCCAGTATCAACACCTTGCTTCTCATTCAAAGTTCTCTGTGTGCCAACAAAGTTTCAGTTGAATTCTTAAATGGTGAAAGGTGACCTATCATTCATAGCTCACTTCAGGGTACATCAGAGATTAGGGATTAAATCTGAAGCTGTACTGATGCATTCTTAGCCTGTTGTTGTTTTATGACCATTACTGCACATCATTATCAATTTTTTCACACAAGTTACAGACCAAGAGTTCAAATATTTTAAGTTGACATAACAATGAACTGTATTGTCATAATATTTTTCAGCAACAATGTACGTATTTATTACATAGGTATCTATAGAGAGGAGTAGGCTATTCAGCCCCTTGAGCTTGTTCCAGTATTTAATTCAATCACAACTGCTTTGTGCAATTTATTTTTGGTTATATTGCTAGTGCTTACCTTCCCATGACCACCCTCCTCTCCGGTCCAATGGACCCAATGAATAAATTGAAGGGAATTACATTTTCTGAACTTTAAGCGTGTGGAGAATTAGCAGATCAATAGATTTTGTCACTGTCTCTCGCTCTTTAAAGCAAATGTAAATCCATTTCAGATTTATCGTTCATCGTTAGTGTGTAAAATCAGTTAAGGCAGCATTGACCGAGTTCCTTATGCCCATAGCTTTTAAGGATATAAAAAATGTTGGCACTACATTTGCACTCATCCAGTAGCCGTATGAACTAAAGAAAATACCACAACAGAAGCAGACCTTTCTGTCTGTCACATTTGCCAGTATATTTTGTCCAGAGGAATGATTAATTCTAATCCAATGCTGTCTTGCTCTGCATAAACTTTAGTACTTGTCTTTTACAAGCAACTATCAGATTTGCTTGTCAAACAAATTATGGTCTGTCTATCAGTGATAATAATAGCAGGTCGGTCCACAATTTAATTATCCACTGTTGAGAGATTATTCCAATCATCCCTTTTTCAAGTGTTACCCTAAATTGCTGTCCTCTAATCATTGTTTGATTGTCCAGAGAAATAATTAATTGCCTTTTCGTGGGTCATAGCACTTTATAATCTTGAAGAACTAACCTACTCATTTAGGGTGAAATAGCCAGAGAGGCTGCATTCTCTCGAGACAACTGTAGCCTGTCGTCTCTGGTAGCCTCTGATTAAATAGAATTGAAATGGAGTGTGCTGTGGCATATTGCTAGCACGCTCAGTTTTGAGTCAGAAAATTGCAATGACATGCACTGATTTGGCATCTTTAAGACAGTAAAATAAACCGAAGCATGAACAGACAAAAGATAATAAAGTGTGAAGCTGGATGAACACAGCAGGCCCAGCAGGAACACAAAAGCTGACGTTTCGGGCCTAGACCTTTCCTGAAACGTCAGCTTTTGTGCCCCTGAGATGCTGCTGGGCCTGCTGTGTTCATCCAGCCTCACATTTTGTTGTCTTGGATTCTCCAGCATCTGCAGCTCCCATTATTAATGAACAGACAAAGTTTGACTCTGAGCCATGATTGAAATGGTAGGGTAGATGACTCAAAGAATTTGGTTAAAAGGAGTAAAATTGGACAATGCTTAAAGCACACAGCCAATCTGATTGTGTCAATGTAATACCCCAAAGAAACTTGTTTGCCTTTTTCAAGGATTTACCACTTGCATTAATTATCTACAATTGCAGGCCTACGTTCCCTCTAATTTTGTTTTTCTCTGCATTTATCTCAATGAGTGGCAGCAACTTACAAAACTGGAGCTCAGGGCTGGAGTGTCAGAGGTCATGCATGGAACCTCAGAGGAGATGCATGACTGCCCACACTGACCTGAACATCATCACCTCTTACCTCTTGAGATATGCCTGATGCTTTGTCATGCACCCTATAAATAATTGAGCAGGCTGCTATGCCAAAACATGTGTAAGTCTGCCTTTCTGTATCAAATGGAGCCCCATGCCAGTTGCAGAACCCTGAGACAAAATGCAGGTACAAATGGAAGGCATTCACACCTTTTGGCACTCACTGTCCACTGGCAAAAACTGATCATCTGGGGAAGATGGCACAGTCCAGTTGGCTGACAGATCAGATTAGAAGACAAACTGATGTTAGGCATCAAAAGAGGTGGAGAGAAAGGCAGCAAGAATCTATCGTGGATGATTTAACAATTTTCTTCATAACTGTTTGAGAACTACTGTCAAACCTATTGAAAGTAATTGTAAGTAAGGCTGCAAGGCTGAAGTATAACTGACAGTGTAACAGGCAGTTTTCCATTCTGTCCTAATAAGAGCAACATTATGTTGAAAATATTGGCTGCATCTATCTGGAAACATTCAGGACACTTCCTTTCCTACGCACAGGAAATTTTACCAACACGAAACAGATGAGTGGCAGTTCTCATGCTCAGCCTTCTATTTGGCTAACTTATGTAGGCTGGCGTTAGCTCACAAGCTATAACAAGGGTTTTTTGAGGTTACTTTATGTTCGTGACTGGGCAATATTAATTACAGTAAAGAGCTGGAAAAACAAAATTGCACAATGTTCGCTTTTCTTGTGCTTTAATGGCAGATAGTTTCAGTAAAAATGATTCATGTTTTTCCAACATTATTGTTCACAAACACAATTAGTTTAATTTGCAATGTATGCAGTTGAACTTGGATGAACTTAATTGAAGCTCTGGGCTAAAGCCACCAATTATGCAAATTAAACATGAAACAGATTTTAGAAATTTAGAAAAATTTAAGCCATTCATCTGGTGAAATGGGCTTGACAATCAATATTCTAATACTTCAGTTGAAAGACTGGGTAAAAATTAAAGGGTCACTTTGGATTTTATTTCCTACAGGTTAAGGTACTGACACATCCAAATGATTCACTTTGCTCTAAAAAGTAAAAACCCAGGTCTCAAAGACGTCACACTGAAGAGCTTACAGGCTTTCAAAAGGAAAATTTTGCCAAGAGTTCCCCATGCGAAACCTTGCCAAGTATTTGTATGGTTTCAGTTCATGTTTTAAAAACTCCCATTGGGCCACACACATCAATAGAATCACAAATGGCACGAGCTAAGGCAAGAAATGTGGCAGAATCACACGAGAAGTCCACTGAGACCTATCTCGCGAACAACTCACTGCATCCTTTAATTAAACTTTTTGGCATCCAGGTGAGATTCTCACCAGGCATTAGTGTGTTGCCTTTTATGGTGGATTGTTGCTTGTTAATGACCTTATTTACAGCAGATCTTGCCTCATTAATACAACCTTCCTAACCTACCATTTGCCGTGAGCAAACTAAACAACCAGGATTTTCAACATACAAGTCAGAATGGGTTCCCCGCAATTTCAGCTCAATGCTGAAGGTGAATCACTGGATCCGAAATGTTTTATCTCCACAAATGCTGCCAGACCTCCAGAGTTTTATCAGCAATTCTGCTTTTACTGCTGATTTCAGCTCGCCATGTGCTCCAAAGTGTCTCCATGTTGAACACCTAGCCCAGGGCACCAGACACTGGCATCCAATGTCCATTGACATTAACATCTGATCAGTGCCAGCCTGGAAGAATCCTTGTGGTACATTCCCAATCCACTTGCAGGATGGCTCTGTACTTCAATGCTGCACCTAAAGTGCTCATTGTAATGCCGCAGCAAGGACACTGTATGCACAGGCATACGAACCCAGCTCATGTACTGGACCAGGCTACATCTCTGGCCTCTTTGCTTGTCCCCTTAATTATCACCCATTTGAGCTCATCTGGATGCTCACAGCATCATTACATTGCATTGGCTTTTTGTGCTTTGCCTCTCAGCCAGAGATAACAATATCACAATTCTGTGTATGGCAGTGCCATTTATCGCAGACACAAAGCCAAAAAAGCTTGTCCTGGTTATCACCCATCCTCAGTAAATTCAAGGAACTCCCTACCCAAGATCTAAGTCAATGGCAGCTTCCAATACTGCTCCTGGGGCTTGAACATGGTCAAACAGCCACTCAGGACATTCAGAGTCAGGATGCCCTCCACATAACGGGTGAGGAGCCAAGTAATTGGCAGACCACATCTGTTCTGACTCTTTCTGTCCTATGTGGGGCTGCTTTCATACTGGAATGAGATAGAATTGAGTTATTAAGAGAGATGAAAGTGAATGGCATAATGTTTCCTTTGCTGCAGGTGGCAGCTGACCCTATCGAGTAAGTAGGCAGAACAAAAGATTAGTGGGTTTGTACATCAGATTGGGTAACAGTGTGAGACAACAATGTGAGAGGTAGAACATGAGCCTTGGTGGGAGCTGGGTTTTGTAGTGGAGGTAAAGTGAGTGGTATCCAAAAGAAAATGGCGGCACCTACATTGGCAGAACAGAGCTGTTCATTGACCTTCTTCCTACAGTGCCGTGCATTCCTCCAAACATCAAAGGCTGCTTTAATCTCGTTGGCAACCTCAGACTAGGCTGGCATGGACTGGCCTCCTGGCCTCTGTTGCTGCGGTTGCTAGAAGCCCAGAACTTCCAAGTCCCTGCTTACAAAGTGAGGTATGAACTGTCCCTTCTCTGCCAAGTCCACAGCAAATATAAAGAACCATGCAGGGCAGTCAGGACAAATAGTAGATGTGAAAGCATTTTTTAAAAATGGTATTGGTGTCTGTGATGTTGTCTATTTAGGGATGTCCGAGCAGTGACAAGTTGTTCCAGGCACAGCGAGTAGACAGATGGGTCTATGATCATGTCAATGGGGCATCATGGAGCTGAGTAGGTAGTCAATGGTGCAGATTAGGTAAGATGTGTCGAGAGATTTCACTAGACCTTATTGAGACAAACCCTCGACAGCATGCAACAAAAACAGACACTTCACCAAAAGCTATAAATTCTGACTTTTTTTAACATTCTTCAGCTACAGAGACTGGCTACAAACTGGCCCACTTTTCTCTATTTGCATATAAAGCAAAAGGAGGAGAGTTCTGCATTTAGATACTACCACAGGAGGGTTCTTGTAGTGCAGTCATACATCCCTATTTCTGAACCTGAAGGTCTGGGTTCAAGTCCCAGCTACCCCAAACATGTTTCATTACAAGAATACAAAGTGTGGAGCTGGATGAACACAGCAGGCCAAGCAGCACCTTAGGAGCACAAAAGCTGACATTTTGGGCCTAGACCCTTCATCAGAAAAGGCCTAGGCTTTTGTGCTCCTAAGATGCTGCTTGGCCTGCTGTGTTCACCCAGCTCCACATTTTGTTATCTTGGATTCTCCAGCATCTACAGTTCCCATTATCTCTGTCTCATTACAAGTTGATTTAAAAATATTTTTAGTACCTCAGGACATCCGACAGTATTTAGTAGCAAATGAGGAATTTTTGAAGTACAGTCCTTTTACAATGTAGGTGAATGATGCAGCCAAATTGCGCACAGCATGCTCCTACAAAATAAATGATGAGATCAGAGGATTGGGAAATGCAAGAAATGCCAACACAGTCCAATAGGTAGAGAGGACATGGGCAGGATAAGACATATGGGAGGACCAGAAAGCTAAATCATGTCTGTTTTAATAGAAGAAGCCTGACTGGTGAGGCCAATGAACTCAGAGTATTGATGAGAATATGAGAAAATGGTATTATTGCAGTCATTGAGACATGGTGGAAGGAAGGACAGGACCAGCAGCTAAACATTCCAGGGTATAGAACGAGAGAGGTCAATGAAAGAGGTGCAGGCATTGCATTAATGGTAAAGGAAACCATCACCACATTAATGAAGGAGGGCGTCCTAGAAGGGTTTTCAAAGAGGCCATTTAGGTAGAGCTTAGAAATGAAAAGGAGCAATTACCTTGCTGGGATTATACTATAGACATCCCATAAACCAAAGGGAGATAGAGAAGCAAATGGGTCAGCAAATCAATGAAAGAATAGTGAGAGAAACACGATTATAATTGTCGGGGCTTAACCTTTGCTTCCATTAACTGGGATCGCCTTAGTGTGAGAAGATCAAACAGGGTGAGATTTTTAAAGTGCATCCGGGAGAGTTGGACGTGCAGTACATAGATAGTCAACTAGAGATCGGGCAGTGTTAGACCTAATGCAGGGGAATGAAGCTGGTCAAGTGGTTGAAATGTCAGTGGGTGAGCATTTTGGGGATAGCGACTATAACTCTAAGTTTCAAGGTCATTTTGGAAAGGGACAAGGATAGTGCAGAAATTAAGCGCCTGATTTGGGGAAGGCCAACTTCAATATCATTAGACAGGGTTGGGCAAAGATAAACTGGGAAAAGCTCCATGCAGCTAAGTCTAATTTGGAAAGTAGGAGTATTTCAACAGTAGCATAGTGAGAATTCAGGGTCAGTGTGTCCCTCTAAGAGTGAAGGTCAACGGTAACATTCACAGGGAAACCGGGATGTCAAGGCGTATCAAGACTTTGACAAAGAAGAAGGAGGAAGCATAAGTTAGGCACAGAGTATTAAAACAGGCGAGGTCATTGAAATGTGTTGGTAGATGTTTAACAACGAAACTAGGAAAGACAAGTGAGGATACAAAATTTCTTTGTAAAATAGTATTAAGGAAAACACCAAGGTATTTTATAAGTATATTAAGAGTAAGAGGATTTCAACAGAAAATGATGGGACCTAGTAGAAACTAAAGGGGCAACCTGTGTGTGGAACCAATGGATGTGGGTGAGGTCTTAAATGACTATTTCTCATCTGTATTCACTGAGGTGAAAGAAATCGTAGCTGAGGATTTCAGATGGGATAGCAAGGTTCTAGATTTATGAAGGGGGAGGTATTAGATGTTTTATCAGACATAAAGGTGCATAAATCCCTAGCAGCTAAAGAGATGGGGGTGCTGCTTTGGGGGTGAGGGAGGAGATTGCTGGGGCCAGTCAGAGATATTTAATATAGAGATAACAAGGTGTAGAGCTGGATAGACCCTTCTTCAGAAAAAGGGTCTAGGTCCGAAACATCAGCTTTCCTGCTCTTCTGATGCTGCTTGGCCTGTGCCGTGTTCATCCAGCTCTACACCGTGTTATCTCAGATTCTCCAGCATCTGCAGTTCCTACTGTCTCAGGGATATTTAGTATATTGCTGGCCACAGGTGAAGTGCCAGATAACTTGAGGATTACTAAATGGTTCCTTCTTTCAAGAAGGACAGCATGGATAAGCCAGGCAATTATAGGCCAATTAGTCGAACATTCATGGTAGGGAAATTATTGAAAAAAATTCCAAAGGAATGGATTAATCAACACTTGGAAAGGCAGGGATTGACCAAGGACAGACAGCATGGTCAGAGGCAGATCCTGGCTGACTAATTTGATTTGAGTTTAAGTATACTGATGAGGGCAATGCAGTCGATGCGGTTTATGTGGACACCAGTCAGGTCTTTGACAAGGTCCCACATGGAAGGCTTTTCGAAAAGGTGAAGGCCCATGGGATCCAACCAGTGATGACACCCTACGTTAACAACTTAGATGTGAATGTGGAAGGTGTAATTAGGAAGTCTGCTATTGACACAATGTTTTGTAGTGTTATTGGTGCTGAGGAGCATTGTCTCAGGCTACAGTCTGATATTGATAAGTGGTAAATTAGGCCGAGCAATAGCAGATGAAGTTCAATTCCAATAAGTGTGAGGTGATGCATTTTGGGATGTCAAATAAGGAAAGGAAATACACAATGAATGGTGGGTCCCTCGGGAGTACTGAGAAACAAAGGTAACTTGGTGCAGAAGACCAAACATCCCTGAAGGTGTCAGCTCAGGTAGACAGGGTAGTGAAGAAGGCATACAGGATACTTGCCTTCATTAACCAGGGCATAGAATATAGCAGCAAGGAAGCCTTATTAAAACCTTATAATGTGGAGTTGCCAGTGTTGGACTGGGGTGGACAAAGTCAGAGGCCACATGACACCAGGCCCCAAGATGACCTTCCATATCAAGCAGATGTTCACCTGCATATCTGCCAGTGTGGTATATTGTATCCATTGCACCCGGTGTGGCTTCCTCTACATTGGGGAAACCAAGCGGAGGCTTGAGGACCGCTTTGCAGAACACCTCCGCTCAGTTCGCAACAAACAACTGCACCTCCCAGTCACGAACCATTTCAACTCCCCCTCCCATTCCTCAGACGACATGTCCATCACGGGCCTCCTGCAGTGCCACAATGATGCCACCCGAAGGTTGCAAGAACAGCAACTCATATTCCGCTTGGGAAGCCTGCAGCCCAATGGTATCAATGTGGACTTCACAAGCTTCAAAATCTCCCCTTCCCCCGCCGCATCCCAAAACCAGCCCAGTTCTTCCCCTCCCCCAACTGCATCACAAAACGAGCCCAGCTCGATCCCTCCCCCCCACTGCATCCCAAAACCAGCCCAGCCTGTCTCTGCCTCCCTAACCTGTTCTTCCTCTCACCCATCCCTTCCTCCCACCTCAAGCCGCACCTCCATTTCCTACCAACCACCTCATCCCACCTCCTTGACCTGTCCGTCTTCCCTGGACTGACCTATCCCCTCCCTACCTCCTCACCTATACTCTCCTCTCCACCTATCTTCTTTTCTCTCCATCTTCAGTCCGCCTCCCCCTCTCTCCCTATTTATTCCAGAACCCTCTCCCCATCCCCCTCTCTGATGAAGGGTCTAGGCCTGAAACGTCAGCTTTTGTGCTCCTGAGATGCTGCTGGGCCTGCTGTGTTCATCCAGCTCCACACTTTGTTACCCAGGTTATATAGTCCAACAGGTTTGTTTGAAATTGCAAGCTTTCGGAGTGGAGACTCTTTGTCAGGTTCCGAAAGCTTGTGATTTCAAATAAACCTGTTGGACTATAACCTGGTGTCGTGTGACTTCTGACAACTTTATAAAACATTGGTTAGGCCGCAGATGGAATACTGTGTGCAGTTCTGGTTGCCATACCATCAGAAAGATATAGTTACACTGGAGGAGATTCACCCATTTGTTGCTTGGGATAAAAGTGTCAGTTATGAGGAGAAACCGGAGAGGCTGGGTTTGTTTACCTTGGAGCAGAGGCGGTTGAGGGGTGTCTGTTTTTGAAAAATTAACATTATGAGAGGCATTGACTGGAGAATCTTTTCCCATGACAGGTAAATCAAAGGCAAAAGGGCACAAAATTAAGGTGAGGAGTAGGTGGTTTATGGGAGATCTGAGATTTTGTTTTCATGCAGAAGATGGCAGAAATATGGAATATATTGCCTAAGAGGCTGGTACAGGCTGGTACTTTCACAGCATTTAAGAAGCATCTGGGTGGGTACTTAAAATGCCATGGCATAGTAGGCTGTGCACCAAGTGTAGGTCAATGGGATAAGTGTAGTTTGCTGTTTGTTGGTTGAAGTAGAGATAGTGGTCTGAGAGGCCTTTTTCTGAGCTGTATGGGTCTACAACACTGTAACTACTGTAGAAAGCTCTGATAGGAATGTCAAAGGGACAGCATTGAGCACCAGGCTCATGGAAATACAGACTGAGTTGCTTGGTGCATCAGTTGCCTGCAGCACCAATCCCAAATCAGTCTCCTACCACTATCAAGCATTATGGAAGATTCTACCTTTGCTTTAGCAGAAGGCATCACACGGCGTTTCTTTCTTCACAATTTCTACTCAATCTCCCTACTGTGCTGCAGGCACAGAAGCACTGTTCCAGTGGGCCCCTTACCTCATCCATGTGTCAACTGGTCACTGACTCCTTCACCCTCTCTGCGAGGATGTGGCAACACTGTCTGACAAATGCAGAAATCTAACACAATATCTCCAGAAGACTGCAGCATTCTCCTAGACACTTCATAATAGAAAAAAAAGTTCCAGAATTTTATCTTACCTGCAATGAGGATTTATGGCTCTTTAAATAACTCTATTCCAGGGGTCCCCTGGAAGCTTCATTCTTGCTCTCTTTTTTCCTTGAGGAAGCCAGGCAGGTTCTGCCTGAAAAGTCATTGCTCAAGTTTGGGATTATATCAGCTGGTCAGGAGTTGTGTTATCAGAATGGTGACAAATCAGTGTCTCCTCTACCCAAGGGATACAGGTAACCAGCTCAAGATTGGCAGGACTCCTATAAGTGGCACCGATGCATTTACACACCCACACAAATTCCTGCACAGTAATTCTAACTGCAGGGACATGAATTCAATTCTCCCATTTCCTATCTCAGGTACAGAACATAAACCGACATTCTCCGGTTGTATTAGCTAAGATCGGCTGGCTTCAACTGGAACCCATGACCTTGAGAGTTTATTTAGTCCAACATCACACGTGGCACATTACCAGGAGTCATCACAAAATTTGTTTTTTTCAAGAATACGCAATATCACATAACCTTTCCTTTAGCCTCTTTGTAAATACAATTTTGTTAAAGCCCACAATTTATTCATGACTTCTGTCAGACTCCATATTCATCAGGAGTTGAGCAGAGTGACAGGTGTGTTAGCAAGTTTACTCCATCAGTCCATTTATTATAGGTTCTTGGAAAGGCTGAACTGGGTTGTAGGTCAACAGAAAATTGCTTTGATTTGGCATAACGCCAATACATCAATACTCTGAGCAGCTCCTTCACTTTTATGAAATTTCTGATGGAGATAAGTTTAATTTGCAGCAGAATTGCTAGGTTAATAACCATGCCTTTAGCAAGTCCTAAGCTAACCCCTTTAATATGAACTGATTTAAATACAGGACTAAAACGCTTAGCAATGGCTTTGCCAAGATTGTTATTACATGCTGAATGACAGACTGTATTGGATTAGGTGAGATGTAGAAGGCTTAACTTGCCACAGTTATGCACATGTTCCTGCCAATAATTATTGAAGCAATCATATATAAATGAGAGGCCAGGCATCTTATTTAAGCTTCTTCAATCCCTTGTGTGCAATGGGCAAGACAGAATGATCTGCCAAGCTCAGGTGATCGCTCCCTTCATGTTGAAATTCAGGTTAATGCTCAGGGCAGGGTCTATTGATAGTGTTCTCTCCTCTCAGTCAGAAAGAGATGAGTTCATACCATTCTCCAGGGATGTGAACATCTAACCGAGGTCAACACTTCAGTGCAATATTGAGGGACTGCTGGACTGAGATGTTATACTGATAAGGGGCTAAACTGAGAACTTGTCTATACTTTCTATTAAAGTGAACTTTATTGATCACAAAAACATTGATTAATTGTTCGTTTATCTCATTTGCTTTTCATGGAGCCTTGCTATTATGTTTGCATAGAAAAAACCATTGATTGTGCTTCAAAGGAAAACAGCAATTTATTATCCATGCAGTTCTCCAAACACCCTGAGCTTGTGAAGATGTCTTATAAACGTAGACCCTTGTCCTATTAACCCTTCAAGAATTAGCAACTCCAGGCAATTCTATGCATTGAGGTGCTCTTTTTAATCATATCTGTTATTATTTATCAGAGGACGCTGAAAGACCTGTAATGTTTAGAGTAGGTGTCAAAAGTACTTTTACACCTATGGTTGCATTGCTAAATGATGAACAAAAATAAAAGGCATTAATTTATATTGTACCTTGACCTGAAAATATTCCTAAGCACTTTACGAGCAACAAAAAGGAAAAAAATGACTTTAGAAGTGCAGTCCTGTTATGAAACACAACAGTCAACTTGTTCATGGCAAACAGCAATGTGAGCATGAACAGATAATCTGGTTAGTGATGCTGGTCATGAAATACATAGTGGCCAAGAAACTATGGAAACCACTTTCTTTTTCAAAATAGCTTCATGGGATTATACACCAGAGAAAGCAGGTAGGATCGCGTTTTCATGTCTCAACGAAAAGACTGCACTTAAAATGGGTGCAGCACTCTCTCAGAACTGCACTGATATATCAACCCAGACCTTGTGCTTACACTTCTGCCATACAACTTGAATCCACAACCTTCTGATTCAGAGGTGAGGGAGATACTCTAAATCATGACTGATGATTTTTAATTTGAAATCGTTTTAAAGATTGGGTTTGGGAAATATGATTTCTGCTTCACCTTCTTCTACATGCTGCTCTACCTTTCATTTCCATCCAACCTGAATACCAGTGAATGAAAGCAGGAGTCAATGATGTACAAATGTTCTCCAAGACAATATTTGGAAGTTTTTATTCCATTTTGACTTGGTTGTCTCTTTTAAGTGATATCAGGCCATGTCCAACTATGATTTTCAAGTCATTACTCACTGGCTTAGGTACCCAAATAACTGACCTGTAACACATCGAGCTGGATAAGCTTAAAGGCTTAAGAAATAATGGCTCAGGAATTGCTAGAATGACACATTTTGCAGCCAGCAGTGGAAAAAAACAGTTTTCCTCACCTCTTCTTTATGATAAATTGCTGGGTTTATTATAAACTAATGTGAACTGGCCATTAATTTGCCAGCAATTTGGGGGCATCAGGAGGGAGGGCTAGAATGAGGGTGTGGGAGACCAGAGAGCATACTTTGTCCCTTGACCTTTAGCATCAGAGCCTCATTTTGCTATTGGTGCAGTGGGGAGTGCGGCAACAGTTTACGGAAGTAAATACGCCTTCTGCTATCTCGGAAAAGTAACTTGTTGGGCTTTTTGGAAGAGACGGTAATTCTAGGGGTGGAGGTATGGGGCATGGCAGGTGATACACAAGAAAGTGTGAGATGGTGATATCTCGACAGGGAGCTCCCAACGTGTGCAGGACACCCACCAAAGGAGATGCATCAACATCTTTCAATAAAATATCTGGTTATTATCAGATGGCTGTTTGTGGGAGCACTCTTTGCATTATTTCTGCTCCGTTTCCCACATTAGTGCAGTGACCAGCACTGTGATGTTCTGAGGTTAGAAAAGTTCCACTCTAAATGAAAGATTATTTCGTTCCCTCAACCAAGCAACAATCAGTTCACTAGTCAGGCCCTTACCACAGTTACCACATTAATCCAAATTAAAACAAGAATGTTAATAGCTCGGTAATTGAAAGAGTGAATAAAATAATTAGTATTAAAGTGCTGGAAAAAATAAGATGAGCAATAATTAACCATATGGACCAATTATGTAAATAAGCCATATTTTATGTCGGAGGCAGGACTAATCCCACCATCATGATCCTGCCATAAAATGTGAGGCTGGATGAACACAGCAGGCCAAGCAGCATCTCAGGAGCACAAAAGCTGACGTTTTGGGCCTAGACCCTTCATCAGACCCTTCTCTCTGATGAAGGGTCTAGGCCCGAAACGTCAGCTTTTGTGCTCCTGAGATGCTGCTTGGCCTGCTGTGTTCATCCAGCCTCACATTTTATTATCTTGGATTCTCCAGCATCTGCAGTTCCCATTATCTCTGATCATGATCCTGCCTCCAAGTTAAGAAAGCCAGAAGGTAAGATCTTACAGGGATCCAGCCTCTAAATCTCCTGCAGACAGATCTGCCACCGGATGGGATTGGGAGCATGCAGAGTCCATGATGGATAGATTAAACAGCCTGATTCTATTCCTATAAAAAGCCTCAGCCCAATGCCTTTGAGGCAATCACAAAGACATTATTGAAGTTTCTGACCACTATGAAACCTCTTCACCCCACTATCTCACTTCAATCTCTCCTTTACCTTCACCGTAATCCATTTTATGAACAGGACGAACAAGCCCTCATACAAAACTTGCAAAAGGATTGCACATTTAGCTTCAAGTCAGAGTCCATACAGCACCTTGAATTAACAAACAGATTTCAGAATGACTAACTAGACTAAATACATAAAGGCAACAGGAAAGTATCAAACATATACACATGATTATCATGCCAGACTACCCTTTCAATAGTATGAAATTTAGTCAACATTTTTGTCCACTAGAAGAACATTTTAACTTAGCTGAAGACTTTTCCACATTTACTACATTAATGTTTTACCTGAGTTTTGATAGGTGGCAAAAAGAACAATGTAGTAAAAACGTCATTAAACTCACCTTATTGAAAACAAACATAAATCATGTGATAGCATTAACGATGATCTGTAAATGAGGCAGAACTATTTGACTTATCCTTTAGCCCTTCCCCATTTCAATCAATGGCTTACACTGCTTTTCAACTGGTGTGAAACTTAATAGCTGTTAAAGTATTAAAATATTTACCAACACCAGGTTCTGAATGCTTTCACTTCTTTTCCTTCATAGGAGCAAAATGTTTCAGGGCTAAGATAACAAAATGTAGAGCTGGATGAACACAGCGGGCCAAGCAGCATCTTAGGAGCTCTACACTTTGCTATCTCAAATTCTCCAGCATCTGCAGTCCCCATTATTTCTGATACATGTTTCAGGGCTCCCTCCTTCCCATCATCCAACATATGACCTCAGGCTAGTGGCAAGTTTGTCCAACCCAGTTATTGGTCATTTATTTTCTCAGTCTCAACTCTATTTGTTTTCCATTAGGAAAATGAAAAAAAATTGCAACTCAAAATTATTTTTTGTCCATTTGATCCTTTCTCAGCCCTGTGCAAAACCTACTTTAATTGTAATTGTGTTCACACGTTTCATTCAAAATAATGCCAGTGTATAAATTTTACATATTCTAGCAGGTGACAGTAATATTCCATAATATTGGTCAAATATTATGGGTACCTGTCAAGATACACGACTAGGTGTTGTGTATCCTTGACGCCAGTTGTTGTGTTTTTGTTGGCTTGCTCCACATCGTACTTGTCAGATTTAATTCATGACACTGCAAAAATAATTCTTGTTCAACATCCAAAGTATACCCATAAAATTCTAAACTAAAACTAACAGAAGTTACAACAGACATGTGATCTTTACAGAGTTTCTCAGGTCTTTCCTTGCACAGTCAACCATTTCACTGGTACCTCCATCTACAGACTTACACAATCAAGCACAATAATACAGATCAGTGAACAGACTGGTATAATCAAATACTGATCAGTTATCATTTAACACTGCAGTGATCAGATTGTTTTCACACAAATGCATCTGCTTTATGTGGTGCATATTACTCAGAAGAAAAAAAACAATAATTAAAACATACGCAAAATAAATAGAACCAATGGATCACAATTGAATGCATCACAAATCAAACTTTCAAAAAAATGGAAATGCTACATTGATTAAAGACTATTTTACTGACAGACAACAAAAACAAACAAATAATGGTTTAATTAGCGACATAAGTCAATTTTTTAGGCTGTTAGTTTGAGTTGCAGTGAAATTGGTTTAATGCCTGCCAAAGATTTAAAATGCCAGTTATCTATCTCTTAGTAAAGTGACATCTACTTTTTGTAACAAATGGAGTGTCTGCCAGATTTCATTGATTTCTCCCCAGTTTGAATGCATCAGCAATTATAAATGCCATTTGCAGATAATAAATACAACATTGCAAGGACTGAATGCTAGTGCTTTCAAGCAGTTTTTAGTTTGTACTCATTTGTTTATTCTGTTTTTCTCTCTCTCTCTCTCTCTCTCTGTCTCTCCCCCTTGCTGGTTTATGATCTACACGGCAGTATACAAACAGCATGATATCTTATTCTAGTCTGGTCATTACACCTAGCAAGCCAAAAATTTGCTGCCAATTTTGTAGGAGTGAAAGTTGTTACAATGAATAGAAAATACACAAATATTTCTGCAGCTCCCAAATGGTTATCATTGCTTATTTAGGTTCGTCATTCAGCTTTCTACTGACCTCAGTTTCAGCCAAGGTAATTTTCCCAAAATGTCAGCTCTTGTGTAAGAAAACAATGACCCCTTGGTTTTTGCTGGCTCCTAGTGTGGAAGGTCAAATGAGATCAAGCATTATCTGAACTAGATCAGACTTACACTTTGTAAATGCGCACCGCACTAAAGAACTTACGTTTAAAGGCTTACATTTATTGAGTACTATTTGCAACACCTGGGGCTGGTTGGCTCCATTGGCCAGCATATCATTCTAAATGATGTTAACAGTACAGGTTCAATTCCTGGTGAAGTAACTTGGGACCTTGCCCTGCTCCTGATAGGAGAATGTAAAGGAAAACCATCGCTGTTCAGGAAAATTGTTTCTGACAATGGGCCAAAGACTAGCCTTAGGGTAGAGTACCCAGGGAATGGAATTCCTGACTCCTGGACATTTCAAGCGTGTTACTGCCTATGAAGTATATTTGGAATGCCTTCTCTTAGGCAATCCCCTGGGATCGAGATGAGTTGCCTCCACTCTGATTTGGCAAGTGATAAGAATGAGGAGACACAAACAGTCTAATCTGTGATATGCAGACTGTGCCATACATGGGATAGGTAGTGCCTGAAGGTTTGAATACATGAGTTTGCTTAGAGGTTTGTGTGCTCACTCTGATACCTCAATATTGCCCATGCTCCTTTTTGACAAAACCTCTCAATGTGTTTGCTGCCCTCGTGAATGAGCCTTTACCACTTTTCATCACAAACCATACTCACCGATTAGCCATCAGGAATTTTGCTTTCTTTAGGCATGCCTTGAGGACATTCCTAAATTATTGTTGCTATCCTTCTGGGGGCCTCCTAACAGGACTCAATTCTGTAATGTTTCAAGAACCTAGTATCAGGCACATAAGGCACCAGAGCTGATTGTGAATCAATAGCATGCAATGCTGGGCATATTTCTACTGACCTCAGTTTCAGCTAAGGTAATTTTCCCAAATGTTGGCATAGGCTCTCGTGTAAAGAGTGAAGGTGCTGCTGGTGGACCAACAGACTTGTCATTGGACTTTGGGGATCTTGGTAAGAAGGTACTGCTGGTGGTCTTTGTCCAGTTTTTTGAGATTCTTTCTGTAACTTGACCAAGACTCCAAAGCATACAGCAGCATCGGGATTTCTGCTGTCCTAATGATCTTAGTCTTGGGTTTCAGATCCTCGTCCTCAAATACTCTTTCCTTCACAGTGAGCTGAAGGCTGAGCTGCCACATTGGATATGGAATTTCATCATCTATGCCTGTATTTGTTAAGAGGATCCTCCCAAGATGTAGAAATCCATCCACCTTTTCCAGGACCTCACCGTTGATCTTAACTGATGGAGGAGGTTGGGGGGGGGGTATTGCCGTTGGAACCAGTTCAAAGAGTTTTCTTGGTGTTTCGTGCATAGTCAATTTCTCACAGGCTTTGGTGGAGATGAGAATGGCCTGAGGCTCAGTTTGAGAGTGAGCATGCACGCTAGCATCATTTTCACATTGAAGCTCTGTAACTGAGGTTGGGGTGGCTTTCATTTGGGACTGAAGGTTGCGTAGGCTGAGCAATTTCCCAGCTGCTCAGTGAATTGTCTCCATACCTGAGGGCAATTTGTTGAAATTGTTCCATCTTTTAGAAGTGTGGTCGCTGCTGTACTGCAGCAGACAGCTCACCGTAAGCTCCAAGAAAACAGCAAAGTATTTATGACCAGATAATCTGCCTTTGGCTGGGGTTATGTATTAGCCAGGACAGCTCCCCAACTATTCTTCATAACTGTGCCATCATGTTCTAGATATGAGTTTGCTCACTGAGCTGGAAGGTTCGTTTTCAGACGTTTCGTCACCATTCTAGGTAACATCATCAGTGAGCCTCCGGCGAAGCGCTGGTGTTATGTCAATGACATCACCAACACAGGAAATGACATCACCAACCCAAGGAAACCTAAACAGATAAATAGAAAGTGGGACATAACACCAGCGCTTCACCGGAGGCTCACTGATGATGTTATCTAGAATGGTGACAAAACGTCTGAAAACTAACCTTCCAGCTCAGTGAGCAAGCTCACATCCCGAACCTCAACCTGAGCTACAAATCTTCTCAAAACTCGCTGTGACATCATGTTTTACACATCCACCTGACAGTCAAAGAGGATCTCAGTTTTGTGTTACATCCGGAAAATATAGTACTAACTCTGCGTGGCACTAAAGCATCTGGTTGGGTTATATGCTCAAGTCTCTAGAGTAGGAATATGAACCCACAGCCTCCTAGGTGAGAGTACAACCATTAGAGTGGATAATCAAGGAAGAATGGGGTTTTTTGGGGTGGGGCACTGCAGAAAGGAGATTTCCTTTATTGCCAATAATTTCGAGGAATCAAGTAGAGTCATGGAGTCATAGAGGTGAACAGCACAGAAACAGACCCTCAATCCAACTCATCTGTGCTGACCAGATGTCCTAAACTATTAAAAACCAAAGGAACTGTGGATGGAACACAAACAGAAGTTGCTGGAAAAGCCCAGAACTCTGAGGAAGAATCATCGGACCCGAAACGTTAACTGTGATTTTTGCTTCACGGACATTGCCAGATATGCTGAGCTTTTTCAACAACTTCTGTCTGTATATCCTAAATTAATCTAGTCCCATTTGCCAGCATTTGGCCCATATCCCTCTAAACCCTTCCTATTCATATACCCATCCAAGTGCCTTTTAAATGTTGTAATTGTACCAACCTCCACCACTTCCTCTGGCAGCTCATTCCATATATACCACCCTCTGTGTGAAAATGTAGTCTCTTAGGTCCTTTTAAATCTTTCCCCTCTCACCTTAAACCAATGCCCTCTAGCTTTGTACTTCCCTATCTGGGGGAAAAGACCTTGGCAATTTACCTGATCCATGCCCCTCATCATTTTATAAACCTCTATAATGTCATCCCTCAATCCCTGTTGCTCCAGGAAAAATAGTCCCAGCCTATTCAGCCTCTCCCTACATTTCAACCCCTCCAACCCCAGCAACATCTTTGTAAAACCGTTTTTATGCACTCTCAAACTTAACAACATCTTTCCTAAAGCAGGAAGACCAGAATTTTACACAGTATTCCAAAAATGACCTAACCAACGTCCTGTACTCCCAACCAACTCCTATACTCAATGTACTGATCAAAAAAGGCAAGTGCACTAAATGCCTTCTTTATTATCCTGTCTGCCTGCAACTCCACCGTCAAGGAACTATGAACCCTCAGGTCTCTTTGTTCAGCAATACTACCCAGGATCTCACCATTAAGTGGATAAGTCCTGCTCTGATTTGCCTTTCCAAAATGCAGCACCTCACATTTATCTAAATTAAACTCCATCTGCCACTCCTTGGCCCATTGGCCCATCTGATCAAGGTCCAAGTGTGCTCATGAGATAATCTTCACAGTCCACTCCACCACCAATTTTCGTGTCACATTGAATCAAGAGGGAATAAATAAGTATTCACTGTTTAACCATATGACAACCTCAAGATCGAAGACAGGCACAAATATATCACCATAAACAAATGTCGTAAAGGAACTATGCAACAAGCTATGTTACAAATGGACAATGTTTCAAAATAGTGGGGTAACTTAAATGCAAAATATTACAGGTGCTGGCATATAAAATAGAAACTGAAATGATACAATACTCAGCAATTCAGGCAAAATCTCTAGAGAGAGAATCAGACTTAAAGTTTCACGGCAATGACCTTTTGTCAGAACCAGTAACAAATTGGAAATGTAATAGGTTTTAAACAAGTGAAAGGGGAAAGCGTGGGCAATAGAACAAAAGGAGAAGATCTGAAATAGGGTTGGAGACAGAGAAGGTAAAATGACAAAAGAGTTGGTGGTGTAAGGCTAACAAGAATGTTAGAGACAATGAGAAAATGATGAACAGCTATTGTCCAAGACCAAAATCAAGAGTAGAACAGGAGAAAATTCAAAACCTGCAAAGAAAAGGATGCAAAGCAGCATCATGGTCTCAAATTGCCGAGCTGAGCATTGATTTCAAAGGCTGGCAAATGCCATGTTGAAAGATAGGGTCCCAAGGGTTTCATTGGAACTGCAGGGGGCTAAGAACAGAGATCTCACTGTGAGTGCAAATTGAAGTTAAAATGACAGGTGACCTGAAACTCATGGTCATGCAAGCAAACTGAACAAAGGTGTTCTGCAAAGCTGACATCCAATCTGTGTTTGGTCTCCTGCTTATAGTGCTAAGGATATTGAGAACGTCAAATGTAGTTTGCTGAACTGAGAGCAATCCATATATATTGCTGATTCACCTGGGACTTGTTAGGATCTTGGGCAGTGAGAAAGGAGGAAGTGAATGGGCAGGTGTTGTATCTCCTATGCTTGTATGGAAAAGAGTCATGTGAAGCAAGGGAGGTGTTCAGGGATGATTGAAGTGTGGAGCAGGCATCACATGTTGAATTGTTCCCTCATAAGCTGAAGGGGGAGGAAAACGTGTTTGTGTTTAGTAGCGACACAATGGCAATAAACCAGTTTGGAAAGGCTCAAAGTTAGAAGAAAGATTTCATTGCGGATATGTGCTGCCATTCTCGTTATCAAACAGCACATTTCTGAATTAATTAATCAATACTGTTCTAATTCACAACAAATTCAAAGCTTCAGGGTCAATACCCAATCAAAGTTACAGTCCCATTTAATCTATTCAGTAGCATTAATAAACAAAATTGGTTTTTTTTCTCTATACAATGATATTAAATATCTCGCTTCTAAAAATACTTACTATAAACATCATGGTTGCTTTTGTGGTACTTACTCTGTAGCATTCTGGTGAGAACCCATTTATTGCTATCAAACAGTATGGTCTCTCACTCAGTGTAATAATTCCAAAGGAGATCTAAGAATTTTTTTTCATGAAATATGCAGCAAATCAAAGGAATAACTGAAGGACCATTGTGCTGGTAGAGCTTCAACCTGACAATGATCATTCTTGTTCATTGTCCTCCAGCATGACAGCTCATTTAGTTGGATTGCTTTGGTTGCTCAAAAGTTTTAGCTGTAGTAATGTTACACTCTCATTGGGTGACTTTTCTGTCTCATAATCTATCTTTTCAGTAAAGTTCTGTATAAGAGTTTTGCATAAAGCATAAAGAAACTATTTAGAATGTGCATTATATTGCAAAGTTAAAACCACATTTAAAACCACTATTGTTAAGTTAGTAAAAGGGAATGTAAGACAACCTAAGACATCTGAAGTACTTTGAAAGTATAGACATGGCTATAAAAACGAAAACAAGGCAGTCAATTTATGTACAGTAAGATCCCACAATCATTAAGTGATAATGACCATAAAATCTATTTTAATCACATTGATTGAGGGATAATTGTTGGCCAAGATGCTGTAGAAAACTCCTGGAATCTTCTTCAAAATTTTACCAAGGAAACCTTTACATCATCCAGAGAGTGCCTTGGTTTGAGAGCTCATCTAAAAGCTCCAGCAGTGTAACATCCATCGGTTGGATTACTTTCTATGATGGCCACAGGCTATCAACTGAGGAAATGAGTTGGTTGAGACGTGATGAAAGAATAAAGTACAGGAATATGACTGCCCCCCCCCCCCCCCACTAGCCAAACATACCCCCACCTTCTTTTCTTTACTGTGGCAGATATTGAGATGTCTGTGATTCTCATTAAAAGGAGGCAGTATTTATTAACATATGAGAATTATGTTCACACAGGACTATGAGAACAATATGGAGGAGTGACTGTGCACTCCATAAGTATCTTATTCGGAGCGATCCTCCTTCCACTCCCTCATGGAACCCCTCAGCTGATCCAAGTCTTGAATGCCTGCTTACCTCTGCCCTTTCCCTGACTGCCAATCTGCCTCCATCGCCCTCCTGATCTCTACTTCTCTATCATCAGCCTCCTTCTGTCCTCCTCCCCCACTGCCAGCCTCCCCCTCTCTGACCATAATCCATAAGAGGCAGGAACAGACATAGGCCATTTAGCTCCAATGAGTCAGCTCTGCCATCCAATGAGCTCATGGCTGATGTGAAAGTTCTCAATTTCACTTTCCGGGCTTTTCTCCCTATAACCCTTGATTCCCTATCTAATTAAAATCTGTCTGTCTCAGCCTCGAATATAGTTAATGACCCAGCTCATACAACCTCTCCAGTACAGAAAGAGGCTATTTGGCCAATTGTGTATGCTCCAGCCCTCTGAAGAATGTCTCACCCAGACACAGGACCACATCCTGTCCCCATAATCCACATTTCCCACGGCTAACCCACCTAGTCTGTGCATCCCTAGCACTCTGGTTAATTTAACACAGCCAATCCGCCTAACCTGCACATCTTTGGACTGTGGGAGGAAAGTGGAGCACCCAGAGGAAACCCACGCAGACATGGGGAGAATGTGAAAACTCCACACAGACAATCACTCGAGGCTGGAATCAAACCTCAGTCCTTTGCACTGTGAGGCAGCAGTGCTAACCACTGAGCCACCATGCAACCCCTCAATTGCCCTCTACCGTAAAGAATTCCATGGAGTCAAGACCCTCTGAGAGAAGAAATTCCTCTTTTCTAGGTGCAATGTGCAATCCCTTATTTCTAAATGTGCAATCCCTTATTTTGAGATTACGCCTATAGTCCTAGACTTTCCCACAAGGGGATGTGCATTTCAAGACCCCTTAAGAAACTCACATGTTTCAAAAGGTGGCCTCGCCCTTTTCTAGATTCCAATATGTACATCCCTAAAACCAGTCTCCCTCTGGATCCTTCCCAGTTTTTTTAAGCAACTTCCTTTCACCTCAAATCCATGGGTTACCAGCTCCAGCCTCCTGTCATTGGTGTTCACTCCAGGCCAGAGGGAGATCTGTCCATTTAGTCAGCTGCAGGATGGGATATGGAGCTAAAGAACATGAACAAGACCCTAACATTAAATTTGACAGGACCTTTGAGACCCCGGACTTGCCAGATCCTTAGCCATCCTTGGCTGTATCTAAATGCTCCCCACCTTTCTCTGAAAAACCGAGGATGTTACTTGTCTGGTATTAATATTCTAATATTCATTAATAATATTTATACATTTTGACTTAAACGAGATACTTAGTAATAAACAAGATATTTGGTAATGTGACAACAGGATATAGTGTTTCCTCTAAAATCTATATCCTTTGTATCACTTCCTGTCAGAAGTTACTGAAACAGAAATCTAAGTGAACCTACGCGTTATTTCAGTCATTGTAATACAAGTGAAATATCAACGACTCTTCTGATCTAAGCAAGACCCCTCTGGAACCAATACGTCAGTGATTATCTCAAGATCAAAGTCTGTTTGGCTGTAGAATGGAAGGCGGATATCAAAGATTTCAGGAAGATCAAAGATTTTGCACTTCCCCCTGTCCTGATGATGGACCTGCAGAGGCAAGTGTAGCCAGTTCAGCTGTTCAGGATACTAAAGTCACAAGACACAGCTGTACCTACCTGAACACTTCTGTTAAACCACAGCATTTAACATCACAGAAGCAGGCCATTCAGCCCCGAGCATCTGTGCTGGTACATTGTTACAGCTGTATTATCCAGTAAGTTGGATGTTAGCTACATATGTGCCAATGGGAACCCAGTAGTGCATAATTGCATTTTTGATTTGTGAATTAAAAATGAATCATGAAAACCATCACCAGGAGTGATCTCAATATTCATGTATACAGTGAATGCAATGTATGCTTTCAAGTCTTTCTACATATTGTAGTAAAATTTTTGAAGTCAAGGGACGTGGTATTTGATGTTTGGGTCTACGTATCAGTTATTTATTCATATTGTTGGGGGCAGGGGCCATGGTGGGAAGGGTGGAAGTGTAATCCAACCTGTTGCATGGACAGAGAATGTTTTTTGTTGACCAGTTGAGTTAGTGAGTCTGGTTCAGCAGACCGAAGCAAGGCAAAGAGAGAGAAAGAGAAAAATCAGTAAGGGTAAAGGATCCAGCATCATTCATTCTCATTCTGAATGGAGAGTGGAGTGAAGCATTGAGGCAGGGGATAATTATTATTTTAGGGAGTAAAGATGTTATGCTTGGAGAATAGGGAGGGGTCTGACTGTGGGGTGGGGATGTTTGCATAGACAGTAGCCTGGGAGGATCTGAATGAAGCAGGGGAGCTGGATGGAGTCAGGGAACTGGATGGTGATGGAGAACTGGATGGAAAGATGGAGTTTCTGGATGGAGAGGGGAGGCATGAAGAGTACAGTCGGAGTACAAGTCCGTTCTTTGAATAAAAAAATCAAATTCTCAACAATGGGAGCTACATGAAATGAGTGGTGCAGTGGCCCAGTGGTTAAACTGCTGCCTCACACTGCTAGAGACTAGGGTTCAACTTCAGACTTGGATAATAGTCTGTTTGGAGTTTGCACGTTGTCGATGTGAATTTCCCCTGGGCATTTGGATTTCCCGTCACAGTCCAAAAATTTGATGATTAGGTGGATTGGCCTTGCTAAATTTGACCGTAATGTCCAGGGATGTGCAGGCTAAGTGGATTAATCATGGTAAATGCAGGTTTACATGAATAGGGTAGAAGGCTGGGATGTTGCTTGGGACGTTGTTTGGAGGAATAGTGCAGACGTGATGGGCCAAATGGCCTTTTTCCACACTGCAGGGGTTCTAATGTATGTTAATTTCACCGACCTCAATATTGTTTTAATGAAACATTACAGAATCAGTACCTTTATCATGCTGTTTCTCTATCTTTGACATGTCCTCTTCATATGTGGCTCACTGCTGGAAGCATGTCGGTCGTGATTTGTTCTATATATCCTTAAGACTACAATGTTACAGAACGTTGGTACACTTTTCTCCTGACACGAGACAGTGCATGTTCATGTTAAGCATTCAAAGCAATGTAACTTCCAGATGATTTTTACATGAGGGTAGTCAGACAAAATTTGACTCTGAGTGAAAGAAGGTGACATTAAGGCAGTGAACGACAGTTTGGCCAAAAAAAACTAAGATTAAGAGGCATCTTAGAGAAGGAAAGAAAGGCAGAAAAAGTCAGGAAGTAAATCTCTGAGTTTTGTTCCAAGTAACTGGTTGAAGGTTTAGAAAGGAGACTTACACAACAGACTGGTTTTACAGCACAGCCAATGATGAGGACGGAATTGAACGTTGGGTGGCAAATTGAAAATGGAGACACCAGTGGAATTTATGCCAGTGTAGGCAAGTGAGCGCAGATCAATCCTTGTATGCCTCAAATCATGGAATGACCTATTATAATCTCATCATTCATGGAATAACTTCACTGGTGGGGGCCAACATTTTGGATAAGCAGAATTATGAAAGGACAATGCAGAAGATAGTTAGGGAGCCACGTAAGTGAAGGTTGAGGTACAGCAGGCAGTGATGATGAGCAGACTGGCTAATCCTTCACAAATAATGACAGACAGCACAGACAAAGCACCCAAGGACGACCTAAGTCCACCAAATTGAACGACAGGGAAGACAATCTTGGAGAGAAAGTACTTAATGAATAGGAACCAAAAGCATAATGCATACAAGATGTACAATAGTAAGCATGTTACATTATATTTCAGATGAGATTTTGGAAAATTCAATGCTATATATATGTTGGTTTAAAGACAATACTAAAAGTGGAGTGAAGTAAATGTAATAACTTTAAAAAGAAAATTCAGTCATACAGAAAAAAAGTTTGTAGGACTCTGAGAAAAGAACGGAGGAGTTCTGTCTGTAAGATTCTATGCTTGGTTTTATAAGATAACCACAACCATAACTTGCATTTTAATATAGTAAAATATTGCTGCCTCACAAGAGATTATCAAACAAAAATTAACAAATAGCCATGAGATGAATAAGTATGTTTTGGAGGTGTTATTTGGAAGGCATTGATAACATAATGCACTTATTAATTCAGACCAGAAATCACATGACACCAGATCGTCATCCAGTAAGTTTATTTGAAAACACAAGCTTACAGAGCCTCACTCCTCCTTCAGGTGTGAGTGAGACAGATAATATCAGACACAGAATTTATAAGTTAAAGATTAAAGGGTTACGCCATTGATGAGGATGTACTAAACAGACCTAAGATGCTGTTAAAATTTAATCAGTTAGAAGTTTTTAATTAATTAATATGTATACGTAAATTCCCCAATTCCTTTCAAGCCACAGTCCTGGGAGAACTCAAGGGTTTATCAGTGTAAAGAAGTGGTGACATTTTAGGTCAGATGATGCATGTTAGGTATGAGACCTTGTTTGGAGTCTGTGTGTGTTTAATTTGGAGTCAGATTGGTTTTGTATAAAGTAAGAATTCATAAAACACGCATTGAATGACTGTCTATAAATTGCATGCTTCTAGGACAAAATAAAACATATCTGCAAATACAAATTCAGTCCATAGGAGCGCGCGAGAGAGACCGCGCGCGAGAGAGAGAGAGCGCGCGAGAGAGAGAGAGAGCGCGGGAGAGAGAGAGCGCAAGAGAGAGAGAGCGCAAGAGAGAGAGAGCGCGTCTGTGTGCATGTGGGTGTGCGTACGAGAGTGTGTGTGTGGGAGTATGTGGGGTGGGAGTATGTGCATGAGAGACAGTATGTGAATGTGTGTGTGAGAAAGAGAGTGTGTGTGCGTGCGCGGTTGTGAGAGGGAGAGAGAGTGTGTGCGTATGGGAGAGAGAAAGTGTGACTGTGCATGCGCGCGCATATGCACTAGTGAGGGAGAGAGAGTGTGTGTTTGCAAGAGGGAGAGAATATGCACGTGTGTGTGTACATGTGAGGAACAGAGAACAAGTGTGTGTGTGTATACGTGTGAGGGACAGATAGTGAGTGTGTATGTGTATATGTGGGGTCAGAGAGCGTGTGTGTGTGTACGTATGTATATGTGAGGAACAGAGAGTAAATGTGTGTATATGTGTATGTGTGAGGGAGTGCATGAGAGAGACACTATGTGTGTGTACGTGTATGCACACATGAGGGAGAGTGCGTATGTGTGTTTGAGAGAGGGAGTGAGTGTGAGTGTGTGTGTGCGTATGCTTGAGAGGGAGACAAAGAAAGAGTGTGTATGTATGCATTTGAGAGAGGGACAGAGTGTGTGTGTGTGTGTGAATGAGCGTATGTGAATGTGTGTGGGAGTATGAGTGTGTGAAAGAGTATGTGTGAGGGTGGTGTACAGAGTCTGTCTGTGCTTGTACGTGAGAATATGTGCATGTGTGTATGTGTTTATGTTTATGTGGGAGAGTGTGGGTGTGTGTGTTTCTGTTGTCTGTCTGTGTAGTAGAGTGAGTATGTGTGTGTGTTTCTATGTGTGTATGAGCTACTATGTGGGCTAGTGTGCCTCTGTGTGTATTTGTGTGTGGGAGAGTGTGTGTGTCTGTGTGGGAGAATGTGTGTATGTATGTGTCTGTGTGTGTGTGGGAGAGTATCGGCGTATGTGGGAGTGTGTGTGTGCATGCAAGAGACAGTGAGTGTGTGCGTTTGTGGGAGGGAGTGTATGTCTGTGTGTGTGTGAGTAAATGTGTGTCAGCTACTGTGTCCGTGTGTGTATCTGAGTGTTGTTCGGACTGTGTGTGTGTGTGTATCTGTCTGTCTATGTGTACGTGCGAGAGCATGTATATGTGTGTGAGAGAGTATCTGTGTGTGTGCGCATGTGTGTGTGTGTTTTTGGGAGTATGTATGTGTGCGTGTGGGAGTGTGTGTGAGAGAGAGTCTGTGTATGTGAGAGTTTGTGTGTGCATGTGTGTGAGAGTATGAGAGTGTGTGTGCATGAAAGTGTGTGTGTCAGGAAGTGTAGAGAGTCTGTCTGTGCTTGTATGTCAGAGTATGCGCATGTGTATATATTTGTGTTAATGTGGGAATGTGTGTGGGAGAGTGCCTGTGCAGGGGTAGTGTGTGTGTGTGTGTGTGTGTGTGTGTGTGTGTGTGTGTGTGTGTGTGTGTGTGTGTGTGTGTGTGTGTGTGTGTGTGTGTGTACATGCAGGGGAGAGTGTGAGTGCGTTTGTGTGTGTGGGAGAGTGTTTATGTGGGAGAGAGTGTGAGTGAATTTGTGTGTATGTGGAGAGAGTGTATACAAGTGTGTGCGTGTGTGGGAGAGTGTATGTGTGTGTGGGAGTAAGTGTGTATGGGTATGTGTGTCTGTGTGAGAGAGTGTGTATCTGTGTGTGTGTCTGTGTGTGTGGGAGTACGTGTGTGTTTCCATGTGTGTGGGCTACTGTGTCTGCATGTGAGAGAGGATGTGAGTGAATTTGAGAGTGTGTGGGAGAGAGTGTGTGTGTGTCTGTGGGAAAGTGCCTGTGTGTATGAACAAAGAACAAAGAAACCTACAGCACAGGAACAGGCCCTTTGGCCCTCCAAGCCTGCACCGATCAAGATCCTCTGTCTAACCTGTCGTCTATTTTCTAACGGTCTGTGTCCATTTGCTACCTTCCCATCCATGTACCTGTCCAAATATATCTTAAAAGACGCTAACGTGTCTGCGTCTACCACCTCCGCTGGCAACGGGTTCCAGGTGCCCACGACCTTCTGTGTAAAGAACTTTCCGTGTGTGTGTGTGTGTGTGTGAGAGAGAGAGAGAAAGTGTGTGTGAGAGATTGTATAGTGTGGTGGGGTCACTTGTAGTGCAACCTGAACTCAAGATCCCGCATGACCCTGCCCTCATGGGTACCGAACTTGGCTCTCAGCCTCTGCTCAGCAACTGCGTTGTGTATCCCAAAGCCTTGGAGGTCATTTTTGACATTTACCAAAGATCTGAGGCTGAACGTCCTTGACCACTGAAGCGTTCCCCAACTGGGAGGGAACATTCCTGTGCGGCGATTGTTGGACTGTGTCCATTCATCCATTGTTGTAGCATCTGCATGGTCTCAATAATATACCATGCCTCATGGCATCCTTGCCTGCAGTGTATGAGACAGATAAGGTTAGCTGAGTCACATGAGTATCTGCCATGTAGTGCCGTGTAGTTTGACGGTAGTATCCATGTCGAGGATCTGACATTTTCTTACAGATGTTACCATGACAGGGTTATGTAGTTGGATGAACACAGCAGGGCAGGCTGCATCAGAGGAGCAGGAAAGCTGACATTTCGGGTCTGGACAAAATAAAAGGAGCAAAAACAGAAGTTGTTGGAAAGCCTCAGTAGACCTGGCAACATCTGAGAAGGAAAACACAGAGTTAATGTTTTGGGTCTGGTGACCCTTCCTCAGTTCAGCCACTTTGATTTCGTTCCTGATTTACAGCATCCACAGTTCTCTCAGTTTTTACAAAATAAGAGGACATTGTTTTCTTACACATTCGGTAACATTATCTTGCTCGTTTGGAAATGATTTTGATGTTACTGTGGAGATAGATTTACTGTTGATCTCAGACCTAAATCAACGCAAATACTTTGGATACTCAATGATACGTTATGACAGCTATCAATATTAATACACAGATCGTACCTTTAGATGAGGGTTGCCAACACTCAACAATGATGCTGGAATCTCCAAAAATTGATGATTAATTTCCACAACATTACTGCAATCAACCCAGGAAATTAAGTGCTAGATATTTTCGTTTTCTTCAAGCACTTTCGCTTGTTATTTGTAAAAAATATAGTGAATAGGAAAATAAGCTGTTTGACTGGCAATCAAGACGTTGTTCTGTTGTGGAATATTTTGATTATTATCAGAGTTGTGAATAAATTGGCATAAGGTAAATAAAATTAATGATAGGGTGTCTCAAAATCTGGAGTGGGAGAAATTGTTTTTGATTGATGGCGCACTGGCACTAGTACCAGGACAAGTTGGAGTTGTGCCACTGGGAATGGATTCACCTGCACCATTCTGGGACCAGTATTGCGAAGATATACGGCCAGGATAGCTCAGAAAGCTTTAAAGTAATTGGTGGGGTGGCAGTGTGGTGGTGGTGGTGGTGGGGGTGGGGGGGGGGGGGGAGGGGGTGGTGGGTGCATGAGGTATGGGATTCATGTGACTGAAGATATGATAAATACCAAGAAAGTGGAAAGCCAAAGGAACAATGTCGCAATATGATGTGATGGAGCTCACAAGGGAGCAGGCTATTCTGGACTGAGTGCTATGTAATGAGCCAGACTTTATAAAAGATCTTAAAGTAAGGGAACACTGAGGAGGCAGCGATCATAATATGGTACAATTCAGTCTGCAGTTTGAAAGAGAGAAGGCAAAATCGGATGTAATGGTGTTACAATTAAATAAAGGTAATTACAGGGGCATGAGAGAGGAACTGACGAAAATTGACTGGAAGCAGAGCCTAGTGAGGAAGACAGTAGAGCAACAATGGCAGGAGTTTCTGGGTGTAATTGAGGACACATTTCAGAGGTTCATCCCAAAGAAAAGAAAGATTATCCTGGGGGGGATTAGACAGCCATGGCTGACAAAGGAAGTCAGGAAATGTATCAAAGAAAAAGAGACAGCCTATGAAGTGGCCAAGAGCACTGGGAAATCAGAAGATTGAGAAGGCTACAAAAACAAACAGAGGACAACAAAGAGAGAAATAAGGAAGGAGAGGATAAAATATGAAGGTAGGCTAGTCAGTAATATTAGAAATGATAGTAAAAGCTTCTTTCAATACATAAGAAACAAACGAGGCGCAAAAGTAGACGTTGGGCCACTCCAAATTGATGCTGGAAGGCTAGTGATGGGAGATAAAGAAATAGCTGAAGAACTTAATAAGTACTTTATGTCAGTCTTCACAGTGGAAGACACGAGTAGAATGCCAACAATTAGGGAGAGCCGGGGGGCAGAGTTGAGTATGGTAGGCATTACAAAAGATAAAGTGCTAGAAAAGCTAAAGGGTCTAAAAATTGACAAATCTCCTGGCCCCGATGGGCTACATCCTAGAGTTCTGAGGGAGGTGGCCGAGGAAATAGCGGAGGCTTTGGTTGTGATCTTTCAAAAGTCACTGGAGTCAGGGAAAGTCCCAGATGATTGGAAAATCGCTGTTGTAATCCCCTTGTTTAAGAAAGGATCAAGGCAAAAGATGGAAAATTATAGGCCGATTAGCCTAACCTCGGTTGTTGGTAAAATTCTAGAATCCATTGTTAAGGATGAGATTTCTGAACTCTTGGAAGTGCAGGGACAGATTAGAACAAGTCAGCATAGATTTAGTAAGGGGAGGTCATGCCTGACAAACTTGTTAGAATTCTTTGAAGAGGTAACAAGTATGTTAGACCAGGGAAACCCAGTGGATTTTATCTTTCTAGACTTCCAAAAGGCCTTTGATAAGATACCTCATGGGAGGCCGCTGAGCAAGGTGAGGGCTCATGGTGTTCGAGGTGAGCTACTGGCTTGGATTGAGGATTGGCCGTCTGACAGAAGGCAGAGAGTTGGGATAAAAGGCTCTTTTTTGGAATTGCAACCGGTGACAAGTGGTGTCCCGCAGGGCTCAGTGTTGGGGCCGCAGCTGTTCACTTTATATATTAATGGCCTGGATGAAGGGACTGGGGGCATTCTGGCGAAGTTTGCCAATGATACGAAGATAGGTGGACAGGCAGGTAGTACAGAGGAGGTGGGGAGGCTGCAGAAAGATTTAGACAGTTTAGGAGAGTGGTCCAGGAATGGCTGATGAAATTCAACGTGAGCAAATGCAAGGTCTTGCATTTTGGAAAAAATAGAATACAGGCATGGGCTATTTTCTAAATGGTGAGAAAATTCATAAAGCAGAAGTACAAAGGGATCTGGGAGTGTTAGTCCAGGATTCTCTAAAGGTTAACTTGCAGGTAGAGTCCGTGACTAAGAAAGTGAATGTCATGTTGTCATTTATCTCAAGAGGGTTGGAATATAAAAGCAGCGATGTGCTTCTGAGGCTTTATAAAGTTCTAGTTAGGCCCCATTTAGAATACTGTGTCCAATTTTGGGCCCCACACCTCAGGAAGGACATACTGGCGCTGGAGAGTGTCAGCGGAGATTCACACGGATGATCCCTGGAATGGCAGGTTTAACGTAGGATTGTACTCATTAGAGTTTAGAAGGTTGAGGGGAGATCTAATAGAAACTTACAAGATAATGTATGGCTTAGAAAGGGTGGACGCTGGGAAGTTGTTTCCATTAGGTGGGGAGACTAGGACCTGTGGGCACAGCCTTAGAATTAGAGGTGGTAAATTTAAAATGGAAATGAGGAGACATTTCTTCAGCCAGAGAGTGGTAGGCCTATGGAATTCATTGCCACAGAGCGCAGTGGAGGCTGGGACATTAAATGCCTTCGAGGCAGAGATTGATAAATTCTTGATCTCACAAGGAATTAAGGGCTACGGGGAGAGTGTGGGGAAGTGGAGTTGAAATGCCCATCAGCCATGATTAAATGGTGGAATGGGCTCGATGGGCTGAATGACCTTACTTCCACTCCTATGTCTTATGGTCTTATGGTCTTAATGAGAGTAATGATATTCAGAGCTTGGCAGGAAGGGACACACTGTAGAAACTTAATAGTGTGATCGCAGATAAGGCTAGAATGTCAGGCAATGTCAGATGGTTCAGTTTTTGGGTAGAAATTGGCCATTGATCTTTTTTTAACTCTGTAAGAAGGAATTTGGCTTGCCTGAAAATTCCTCAACAAAATGTGTGATCCGAAAACCCACCAGAAGCCATCTTTGCCACTCATGGAAGAGTCATAGAACGTTGATTATAGGATGGGACAGCACAGGAAGGGGACCTTTGGCCCCTAATGTTGTGCTGAACATGATGCCAAATTAAACTACTCCCTTCTGTCTGCCCTTGGTCCATTTCCCCCCATTCCTTGGACATTCATGTGCTTATCTAAAAATCTCTTCAACGCACCTGATGTATCTGCCTCCACCTCCGCTCCGGGCAGCATGTTCAAGATTTCGAACACTCTGTGTGTAAAAAATATGCCCCTCACATCTCGTTTGGACTCGTTGACTCTTGCCTTAAATGAATGTCCCCTAAGATTAGTATTCCTGGAGAGGATTCGTTTATGTTTGTTCAGAATAACTTTGGTATCAGAACACCACGTGGGATCATCTGTGACTTATCTTTTTCCTTTATTTGTGTAACTATTACTTGCCTAAAGTACTATAAAATTCAAACTCTGCAGAGTTTTCATTTTTTAAAATTTTCTCTCAAATGTCTGTATGTTTGTTAGCTTTTTGTCAGTGTCAATATTACATTTCCAAAATATATATTTTCAAAATCCAAATTGTTTAGCAATACTCTTGTCATCTTTGGTATTCTTCTAAAAGCAAACTTATTCAAACAGTTATATGGCATTGACTAAATAAACCAGGCTGACATTCTTAACACTGAGCTTGACACAGTCTGAGGCTGATATAGTTGGTTATATCACCAACCTGGTTACATTTAACATTTGTTGCAATCAGTTGAGGAGTGAGAGTAGAAATAGTGCACTCCTCCAACTTCAAAATAATGTTGTCTTTTAGATCAGAGACCACAGATCAATTTGCAAATGAATATTGAAACCAGGGACATTATTCTGACTTACTCGAGGTGGAGCTGGCCAACACTGTAACCAGGCCAGCGATAATGGGAACTGCAGATGCTGGAGAATCCAAGATAACAAAGTGTGAAGCTGGATGAACACAGCAGGCCAAGCAGCATCTCAGGTGCACAAAAGCTGACGTTTCGGGCCTAGACCCTTCATCAGAGAGGATGCTCTCTGATGAAGGGTCCAGGCCCGAAATGTCAGCTTTTGTGCTCCTGCTCTCTGACGAAGGGTCTAGGCCCGAAATGTCAGCTTTTCTGCTCCTGAGATGCTGCTTGGCCTGCTGTGTTCATTGTAACCAGGTCATGTAGGTTCTACCTGCGTTGAAGCATTCCAAAAAGTCCTCCTGGAGAATCCCAAAGGCTACAGTATGAAAGCATTATTGCAAGGTCGATTCAATTAAAAAGCCATATTGTTGAGTGCATGGAGTCAGCCACTATTGGCAATCCCAGTAAGGTATGTAGGCAGTATGTATTCATACATGCACTCAGAAATCATTTAGCTTTCAGGGATGTATGCAGGTCATGTGACACTAGAGGAAACACCAGTGCGGAAAGCAAGGGCCAAACGAGTGGTTTGATATCGTGAGAAATCATAGCAGTTATCAGACAGCACCCAACCAACAAAAAAAGCATCCAATCCACTCTATAGACAGAACAGAGCAACAGTCCTGTGGATTAGATAACCTCCCAGATACTGTTTTATGCATACTGCCTTCTCTTTGAATAAACATCCAAATTGTTGTTCTCTTATTTCTCATTATACGAGTGATATGTTTGTACAATATAAAATATTACAACAATAAGAGGTGCCTCAATAAGAAGACAAAGTGTGAAGCTGGATGAACACAGCAGGCCAAGCAGCATCTTAGGAGCACAAAAGCTCTGCCAGGGTCAAGCAGGCAGATCGTGGTGTTGAGATGGGAATGCTCTCCAGTGGCAGCTTCAGAAATATACAGGAAGCCGTTGCCACTGATGGACCTTGAAACCTCCAGCTCTGATGGGCCACCCCTACCAGGAGGAAGCTGGAAGGCCTTCTCAATGTGATTCCCTGGCATTTTACCAGCCTATTAGCTCCATTTATTTAATGGCTCATCAGAAATATGGTCACTTTCACAATGCAATGTGTTTTCTGCTCAGCACTGGGTTGGTCAGCCTCAAACCTGTGCTCAAGTCTCTGAAATGGAACTGGAAAATATGACTTATTCACGCTAAGGTGAGAGTGAGACCACTGAGTGATGACTGATACTGGTTGCATAGTTTTGAATTAAAATGCGATTTAAAAGGGAGTTAGCAGGAGAGGAGTCGTACACTAAGTATCTTGTCTGGATTAAAATAGCACTGTTCTGACTTGGTGAACCACATGGCATGTTCCAGTTCCATAATATCCTAGAATTTGAAGCTGACTCAGGACTCGCTTGCTGGAGTTGAACACAATTGCCTATCTGGGTAAGAACAGGATATCAAAATATGAAGCAGTTTAAACTGCTGTCATTCAAGTCAATTTTACACACGTTTCCTCAACGTAACAAAGAGAAAAGTTAGGGTCATGAAGTATGTTAGAGAACTTTTCTCTTCCCCATGTTTCCATGGTCCAGCTAACACCATTACAGCACAGCAAATGGTGAGGATATAAAACTTTGAAGAGCCTCTCTAACTCCTTGTAAAAAAGGTGGGAATCCCATTAAGTGCTTTTTTTTGGCATCAAGGAAAGGGATCCCACTGAGATGCCCAATTATTATTCATCCCCACTGAAAAATGAAGATATAATGAGAAAAAGGACAGAATTTTTCTTGTGCCTGGAAGATATGCTGTGCACTTTGAAATGCTATATTTGGAAATACTTCCAACAGTGTTTATTCCAATCTTTTGCTTTAAAAAAAAGCAAACCAAATCCTTCCCATTACACTTGTATCAGAATACAAGCATCCGTTCGTCAATGCTCCAAGCTAACTCAATCTTATCTGCGTCGATTCTATTCCAGCATTAGACCTCTCGGTTGAACATTACATTCCTTCTTACGGTCTCCTCAGTATATTTTATTTAAGACTGAGTCATATCTATCCAAATATCGCTGTGTAGCTTGAATTTGTGTGTGTGTCCGTATGGGTGTGTGCATATTGGCTGCCTTTCTGGATTAAATCCTTAAATTCAAACTTTTTGATCAAGTTTTGCATTTCTTGCTTACCCTTTATCGCTTCCTCTTTCTTCACTTTATGCCTCCTTGATGTGAGTTTGCTTGCTGAGCTGGAAGGTTCATTTTCAGACGTTTCATCACCTTTTTTTTTATTTGTAAAAATATACTTTATTCATAGAATGTACAAAAAATAAAACATTTATACACCCACCCAGTCATGCAAGCCACTCCGGGTTACCCGGGGGTACGTACACCAACTAAAGGAAAAAAAAACAAAACAGAAAAAAAAACAAAGCAAAGAAACCGCCCCGGCAGTCGTCACCCCGCACAGTCCCAGTTGGCCCCCTGACCAGTTGGGGAAGGAGCCAGCTGGGCCCAGTTACCAGATAGGATTCTTTTCCCTTTTCTGGACGAGGGAGCTCATACGGTAGTCTTTCCCCATGGCGCCTTGGCGGCGGCTGCCCCAAGCTTTAGCGCGTCCCTCAGCACGTAGCCCTGGACCTTGGAGTGCGCCAGTCTGCAACACTCAGTCGGGGTCAGTTCTTTCAGCTGGCAGACCAGCAAGTTGCGGGCAGACCAAAGAGCATCTTTCAACGCATTGATGGTCCTCCAGGCGCAGTTGATGTTGGTCTCGGTGTGCGTCCTCGGAAACAGCCCGTAGAGCACGGAGTCCCGGGTCATGGAGCTGCTCGGGACGAACCTCGACAAATACCACTGCATCCCCCTCCAGACCTCCTGCGCATAGGCACACTCCAGAAGGAGGTGATCAACAGTCTCGTCCCCCCCGCAGCCACCTCGAGGGCAGCGTGCGGTGGTGCAGAGATTCCAAGGATCTCACTGGCAGAGCCCCTCTCACCGCCAGCCAAGCAATGCCCTTGTGCTTGTTTGAAAGTTCTGGCGATGAGGCATTCTGCCAAACGACTTTGGCAGTCTGCATGGGGAACCACACGACGGGATCCACCCTCTCCTTTTCCCGAAGGGTCCTGAGGATACTATGTGCTGACCACTGCCTGACGGCCTTGTGGTCAAAGGTGTTTCCTTTCAAAAATTTCTCCACGAAGGACAGGTGGTACGGAACGGTCCAACTACTCGGAGCGTTCCGCGGCAACGAGGCCAGGCCCATCCTTCGCAACACCGGGGACAGGTAGAACCTCAGTAAGTAGTGACACTTGGTGTTTGCGTACTGAGGATCTACGCACAGCTTGATGCAGCCACACACAAAGGTAGCCGTCAGGGCGAGGGTGGCGTTCGGTACGCCCTTTCCCCCATTTCCCAGGTCTTTGTACATGGTGTCTCTGCGGACCCGGTCCATCCTCGACCCCCAAATGAAGTGGAAGATGGCCCGGGTGACCGCAGCGGCGCAGGTCCAGGGAATAGGCCAGGCCTGCGCCACATACAACAGTACCGAAAACCCCTCGCACCTGACAACCAGGTTCTTACCCGCGATGGAGAGGGACCGGAGCGTCCACCTGCCCAGCTTCTGCTTAAATTTGGCGATACGCTCCTCCCAAGTCTTAGTGCATGCCCCAGCTCCACCAAACCAAACACCCAGCACCTTCAGGTAGTCTGTCCTGACGGTGAAGGGGATGAAGGAGCGGTCGTCCCAGTTCCCGAAGAACATGACCTCGCTCTTACCCCTATTGACTTTGGCACCCGAGGCCAGTTCAAACTGGCCGCAGATGTCCAACAGCCTACTCACCGACCGACGATCGGTGCAGAAGACGGCGACATCGGCGACAGGGAGGTCTTGACCTGAAGGCCTCCGCTGCCTGGGATAGTCACGCCCTTCAGGCTCACGTCCTTCCTGATGGAGGCGGCGAAGGGCTCCACACAGCACATGAACAAGGCAGGAGAGAGCGGGCAGCCCTGCCTGACTCCAGGTCTAACAGGAAAACTGTCTGATTCCCACCCATTGATCGAGACTACGCTAACGATGTTGGCGTAGAGCAGCCGGATCCAATTGCGGATGCCCTCCCCGAACCCCAATTTGGAGAGGACGTCCCTCATGTAAGCATGAGAGACCCTGTCGAAGGCCTTCTCCTGGTCCAGGCTGACGAGGCAGGTGTCCACCCGCCTGTCCTGTACGTAGGCGATCGTATCCCTGATGAGCGCGAGGCTCTCAGCGATCTTCCTGCCCGGCACAGCACAGGTTTGGTCAGGGTGAATCACTGACTCCAGGAGAGACCTGACCCGGTTGGCAATGACCTTGGCCAGAATTTTGTAGTCCACGTTCAAAAGTGAAATGGGACGCCAATTTTTAATTTCTTCCCTCTCCCCTTTCCTCTTGTAAATGAGGGTGATGATGCCCTTCCTCGTGGACTTGCACATTTCCCCTGCCCGAAGCGCACTATCGTACACCTCCAGCAGGTCCTGGCCGATCAGGCCCCACAGAGCAGAATACAGCTCGACCGGTAAGCCGTCACTTCCGGGAGTCCTATTCCTCTGCAACGACTTGAGGGCTCTGGCCAGCTCGTCCAGGGATATCGGCCGGTCCAGCCACTCCCTCGTGCCGTCGTCTAAGACCTCCGTGATAGACGACAGGAACGACTCGGAGGCCGTGCTGTCCGTGGGCTTCGTGTCGTACAGTCCGGCATAGAAGGATCTGCTGATCCTCAAAATGTCGGGCCGAGACGACGTCACCGAGCCGTCGTCCTCCTTCAGCCGGCTAAGCACAGAGCTCTCTTTGTGCACCTTCTGAAAGAAGAAACGCGAGCACGTCTCGTGCTGGTCCACGGAGCGGACCCTGGACCGGAAGATTATCCTGGAGGCCTCCGCGGCGAAGAGCGAGGCTTGCTGGCCCCTCACCTCGTGGAGGTCCTCCGTGACATCGACCCCCATCAACTGCAGAAGGAGCAGGTTCTGCACCCTTTTCTGGAGTCGCGACAGCTTTCCCCGCCTCTCTCTTGCCTTCTGAACACCCTTGAGGACAAAGAACCTCTTGATGTTCTCCTTCACCGTCTCCCACCAGTCACCTGGAGACTCAAAGCGGGGTTTCACGGTTCTCCAATCGGCGTACTCCCTCTTAAGCTCTTCGACATTCTCTGGGGTCAACAGAGTCGTGTTGAGCTTCCACGTCCCCTTGCCGGCCGGCTGGTCGTCCTGTAAGTGACAGTCGGCCAACAGGAGGCAGTGGTCAGAGAAGAACACCGGCTCGGCACCGGAGGATCTGACCCGGAACGTCCGTGACAAAAACAGGAAGCCTATCCTTGAGCGGATAGACCCGCGTGGCCGCGACCAGGTGTACCTCTGCTGCGCTCCGTCTGCAGGGGTGCTGAAGACATCGAGCAGCTTGGCGTCCTTCACCGTGCCCATCAGGAATCTGGACGTGACGTCCAGTTGAATCCCCCCACCCGCTGTCCCCACGCCGGATCTTCCATCTGCATCAATGATGCAGTTGAAGTCTCCGCCTAGGATGACCGGCCTGGACGTAGCCAGCAGGGGTGGAAGCCGCTGCAGGACGGCCCACCGCTCACTCCGTACCACTGGGGCGTACACGTTGATCAGCCTCAGGGGAGCATTCCTGTAGGTGATGTCAGCCACTAGGAGGCGCCCCCCCACCACCTCCTGAACTTGAGAGATGGTGAAGTTGTGCCCCCGCAGCAGAATAGCCAGGCCCGAGGAGCGACAGTCGTTACCCCCCGACCAGATCGAAGGCCCACAGGCCCAGGCGCCGGACCATTTCCCGTACCTGCCGAGGTGCGGTATCCCGCACTCCTGCAGAAACAGGAGGTCCGCCTTGATGGTGGTCAGGTAGGCCAACGTGGACACACATCTCGCGGTTGACTTGACGCTGCGCACATTAATGCTCGCAATTCGTACCCCCATTGTGGGCAGTGACCGCAGTACCCTCCCCAAGTCAAAGGTCCAGTCCCTCCATCTGTCCCTTCATGCCCATTGCCCGGGCTAACTGCTGGACGCTCTCAGGGCTCAGGAAACCGTCTGTGCTGCCTTCCGGGTGGCATCCCCCCGTCAGGGGTGCGGAGGCAGGAGGGTCCGGCTCCGGGTCAGGCTGGGGACGTGCTGTTTCCTCCTTCCCGCCTGGAAGTTCCGGGGAGCCCTCCAGTGCTCCAGCGGCACTTGACTGGGTGTCGGAGTGAGCCTCAGGACGCCTCCCGTCACCTGGAAGCGGGGTGATGCTTTCCTTCCCCCTCGAGACCTTTAACTTCTGCTTCGGGTGGGCCCTCTCCGAATCCCCCTCATCAGAGGAGCTCTTATAGCCCCCCTGTAGCTGCCTCTTCCCGCCTGATTGTTGCCGTTCCTGGGCCCGTCGACGCACCTTCCTCCTCGCTTTCCGGACTGTTGTCCACTCCCCTGGGTCGCCTGTCGCCGCCTCCATTGGCTCCGGGTTGTCGGGGGGGATTGGAGCCTGCAGGGGTGCTTTGCTGGCCTCGGGCCCATCCTGCAGGGCTGGGCCCTCCTGCACGGCCTGGCCCTCCTGCACATTAGTGGGGTCCTTGCTGGGCCCTGGTGCCTTCCTCTCCTCCGGGGGGGCTGGCCCCGCATTTCCCCTGCCGGCAACCTGGGCGTAGGTGGTACCCCGCCGCGGGCATGCCCTATAGAAGTGGACCGCTTCCCCGCAAAGGTTGCAGCTTCTCTCTCGTGGGCAATCCTTTGCAAGGTGTCCCTCCTCCCTGCAGATGGTGACTTTGCAGTCGGCCGCCATGTGACCTGACCTACCACAGGCATGGCAGACTTTAGGTTGCCCTGCATAGGTCAGGTAGCCCCTGCTCCCGCCGATCGCAAAGCTGGACGGTGGGTGTGTGACATTCCCGTCTGCGCCCATCCTCAGCGTCACCTTGACCTGCCTCTTACTCGTCCAGATGCCAAAGGGGTCCACGATGTCAGTTAGGTCCCCTTCCACCTTCACATACCCTCCGAGGAAGGTCAGGACATCAACTGCTGGCACATGCGGGTTGTACATGTGTACAGTCACCATACGGCTCCTCTGTGCTGGCATCACGAACAGCGGGACAGCGGTCAGTACAGAGAGGGGGCCGTCACCTCCTTTCTCCTTGAAAACCTCCAGGAAGCGCTCGCAAAGCTTGGCACTCCGGAAGGTCACATCGTAAAAACCTCCTCCGGGGAAATCCTGCAGGCAGTAAATGTCCGCAGCAGCAAACCCACAACAGTCCAACAGGACCCTCTTCACGAAGAAGGTGTGGTCCACAGGTGCACCTTCATCCACCTTCTTTACAGAAACACGGATGGTGTTCCGGACCCCCTGACCTGGGGCACGAGCACTTGCCGCAGCCATCGTTGCAGGTTGGCTGCTCCCCTGAACCAGCGTTAGGCCGAAGCCAGCATTAAGATCCACTGGTCGCAAGGGTGCACAGCCAACCCGACGTCCTCCTTTCACCTCCAAGACAGCACTCTCGTCCTCTCGGTCCACAAGAGAGAGGGTCTTTATTGTGTTCGAGATGTAAGCTGGTTCACTGAGCTGTAAGGTTTGATCCCAGATGTTTTGTCACCATTCCAGGTAACATCAACAGTGAGCCTCCAACGAAGCACTGGTGTTATGTCCCACTTTCTATTTATCTGGTTAGGTTTCCTTGGGTTGGTGATGTTATTTCCTGTGTTGGTGATGTCATTTCCTGGTCTTTTTCTCAGGGGATGGTAGATTGGCTCCAAATCAATGTGTTTGTTGATGGAGTTCCGGTTGGAATGTCATGCTTCTGGGAATTCTCGTGCGTGTCTCTGTTTGGCTTGTCCTAGGATGGATGTGTTGTCCCAATCAAAGTGGTGTCTTTCCTCATCTGTGTGTAAGGATACGAGTGATAGTGGGTCATGTCATTTTGTGGCCAGTTGATGTTCATGTATCCTGGTGGCGAGCTTTCTGCCAGTTTGTCCAATGTAGTGTTTGTCACAGTTCTTGCAAGATATTTTGTAGACGACGTTCGTTTTATTTGTTGTTTGTATAGGGTCTTTTAAGTTCATTAGCTGCTGTTTTAGTGTGTTGGTTGGTTTGTGGGCTACCCTGATGCCAAGGGGTCCGAGTAGTCTGGCAGTCATTTCGGAAATGTCTTTGATGTAGGGGAGAATGGTTATGGTTTCTGGGCCCGTTTTGTCTGTTTGTTTGGGTTTGTTGCTGAGGAATCGGCGGACTGTGTTCATAGGGTACCCACTCTTTTTGAATACGCTGTATAGGTGATTTTCCTCTGCTCTGCGTAGTTGCTCTGTGCTGCAGTGTGTGGTGGCTTGTTGGAATAATGTTCTAATGCAGCTTCGTTTGTGGGTGTTGGGATGGTTGCTCCTGTAGTTCAGTATTTGGTCCGTTTGTGTTGTTTTCCTGTAGACGCTGGTTTGAAGTTCCCCATTGGCTGTTCACTCTACTGTGACATCTAGGAATGGCAGTTTGTTGTTGCTTTCCTCCTCTTTTGTGAATGTTATGCCAGTAAAGGGCGTTATTGATGGTCTTGAAGGTTTCCACTAATTTGTTTTGTTTAGTGATGACAAAGGTGTCATCCACGTAGCGGACCCAAAGTTTGGGTTGGATGATCGGCAGAGCTGTTTGTTCGAGTCTCTGCATTACTGCCTCTGCTAAGAACCCTGATATCGGAGATCCCATGGATGTACCGTTCGTTTGTCTGTAGGTTTTGTTATTGAAAGTGAAGTGGGTGGTGAGGCATTTATACCTCCTTTCATTTCTCTAACTCCACTCCTCAATCCCTCAGCCAACTCATCTCCACATCTTAATCTTCCTATGTCCTGCCACTATCTCAGACTTAACTACTTCTTGTATAAGTCTACAGCTTCCCTCTCAGTCTGTTTTTGCATCCCCTAAAGGACATATCAAGGAATATATCATTGATTCTTTATAAGCAAGAACCTCAAGTGCCTCATCCTAAACTCCCACCCTGTATCTAATGGGACTCAATTTTGCAAACCTCCTTCCCGTCCCATTCACCTCTCCAAGTGGCTAGCTTGTCAGTTATTAGTCCTTCCTACATCTGCCTCCGGAATATCTGTTGAGTCATAGACAGGGCCTTTGCAGCCCAGAAGGTTACTTTGGATTGTTGCATTGACATTGATGGAATCGCTATTATTGCCTTTAAAGAAGGCTCCATACCTGGTTACATCTTCCACGTCTGTCCAGGTTGCTGCAGTGCTAAAATGATCCTCATCAAAGATTACATCTTGGTCTGTCACCCTTTGAGCATCTTATTTTGTTCCAGCTTTCCTGTTTCTCCTTTAAATTCCTCATTCATTACCATGCCATTTCTTATTGGCATAATTTGACTGTTTTAATTTTCCCTCATGCAGGGAGTGACTTCTTACTTTTGTGTTACAAATTCCAGCTCAGCTCATCATGCCCTCTTCTTCTTTACATCCACAGACCCCTTAAAGACACTACTTACCCACATTCTCAGCTTCTTTTTAACCTTGCCATCTCATTGGGTGCTCTCATGCTATTGGGCCACATTCTTTTGGCTAAGTCCAACTGGCATCAATTCTTTAGCGGATTGATTGGTGCTGAAATCATAGAAGCCCTACAGTGCAGAAAGAGGCCATTTGGCCCATCAAGTCCACACAAGTCCTTCGAAGAGCATCCAAGGTTACCTTCCTCCAGTGCCCACCCTGCCCCTGTAACCTGGCATTTCTCATGGCTAATCCACATCGCCTGCACATCTCTGCACACTATGGGCCAATACACCCAACCTGCACGTCTTTGGATTGTGGGAGGAAACTGGTGCACATAGAGAAAACCCACACAGACACGGGGACAATGTTCAAAGTCCACACAGTATCCCAAGGGTGGAATCAAACCTGGGTCCCTGGTGCTGTGAGGCAGCAATGCTAACCACTGAGTCACCATGCCACCCCTTCCACCTGCACCATCTTTGAATGGCCACTGTGCACCTGGATAAATGTTGACAATTCAGCAATGCCCCTCACTAGTAGTGTGTTAATACACCACAATACTGCCCATGGCACATAGCTGACACACTCTAACACTTACAACGCCATTCTCCCACCCTCATGACAATCATTAAATTTACAAGACAGGGGATGAAGCAAGGGTGTGCAACATCTACATCAACTTTGGAATTTAGATGACTAATGGTTTGCTGTTGGCCATTAATCGCCTCTTTTTTAATGCTGTTGCTGCTTTCTTCATGATCATTAAGATATCAATGTTCAAATTGCAGTCACCAATGGTACAGTGCAAACTGCCTTCTACCATTATCTTACCCGTAAGCACTTTCACTCTGCATGCATAGTAAATGGGCAAGGAAATAATTACAAAATAAATGTAGCTCCACTTTGCAAACAGCTGCATCTTGTATTTGTTCCATTTCTGATCAAGTTGGTTGTGAAAAAAAAACCTGCCCTAGCTCCCAGCAGAAGGGAATCCCAAACATTCCCCCATTAAACTGACAATGACTAGGCTCACCCTAGGTGTTATCCTCGCTATTTTCTAGCAACACTTTGCATCTAGAGAACAGAAAGTGTTGACAGGGAATGAAGTTCACAGTAGATACTGGCAACACTGGGCCCTAACTGATTGCTAGACACCCATTGTCATGAGACTCCATCCACTACTCCAGCAGCCCACTTCTACCTATCCACCTCCATCCTTTCTGCATGTGGATGTCCACCACATTGCACCTCACCTCGAACTGTCCTCCTTGACTCTGTCACCTTGATTAATTTCACCATGTCCTGTGTACTCCCACTGTGGAGGGAAACTCTGCCCCTTACCCATCGTCCCGTAGCTTGCCATGCCTTCTGATACAATACCCTATATCCCCTAAACACCTGGAGATTCCTCCAGCCCCTTCAACATTCTTGGCCCCCTTAAATGCAAATGCATCTGCTGACCAACAGAGCCACAGCTGGCAGATCTGCACCAGCCAGCATGTTAATCACTCATAGCCTCAGTAACTCTCAAATTTCAAAACGTTTTCTTTGCAGTCTTTTACACCTATGGCTGTTGAAGATAAATATCAGATAAACATCAGATTACCAGAATAGGTGAAGGTGAAAGTGCGCTATTTAGATGACAGATAGAAGTATTTTGACAGTGTTTTGAGTTCACAAGCTTATATCTTTCTAAAAACGAAATGTAGCTAACATTTTATCATGTGTAATCTTGGATTTCCAATTAGCCATTTGCAGCTTTTTTATCGAGAACTATCCATGAAAATATTTGGGCAGGAAAACTTTTCTTTAAGGAGAAAGATTTGAAGCAAAGTAAAATCAGAGAGCATTTTAAGTAAATAATGGCCAACTCCTTCCCATTACACCCGTATCAGAATACGAGCATCCATTCATCAATGCTCCAGTATGCTTAGTAGGTTAGGAAGTTTGCAGACAACACAAAAATTGGAGGGGAACTGGAGAGTGAAGAAGGTTACCTCAGAGTACAACAGGATCTTGATCAGATGGACCACTAAGCCAGATGGAGTTTAATTTATATAAATGTCAGGAACTGCATTTTAGAAAGGCAAATCAGGGCAGGACTTATCCACTTAATGGTAAGCTCCTGGGAAGTGTTGCTGAACAAAGAGAATTTGGAGTGCAGGTTTATAGTTCCTTGAAACTGGAGTCACAGGTAGACAGGACAGTGAAGAAGGCAGTTGGTCAGTGCAGTGAGTATAGGAGTTGTAAGATCATATTGTGGTTGTACAGGACATTGGTTAGGCCACTATTGGAATAACGTGTACAACTCTGGTCTCCCTGCAATGGTAAGGATGTTGTGAAACTTGAAAAGATTCAGAAAAGATTTACAAGGACATTTGCAGGGTTGGTGGGCTTGAGCTATAAGAAGAGGCTGAATAAGCTGGGGCTATTTTCCCCGGAGGCTGAGGGGCTTATAAAATAACAAGGGACATGGATAGGGTAAATAGATGAGGTCTTTTCTCCGTGGTGGGCGAGTCCAAAATTAGTGGGCATTGTTTTAAGGTGAGAGGGGAAAAGTTTAGAAGGAACCTAAGGCGCAGCATTTTCATATATATAGAGTGTGGCATGTGTATGGAATAAACTGCCAGAGGAAGTGGTTAAGGCTGGCACAATTATATTAAAAAGGTATCTGGATGGGTATATGAATAGGAAGTGTTTAGACAGATATAGGCCAAATGCTGGTAATTGGGACCAGGTTTATTTAGGATATTTAGTCAGCATGGATGAGTTGGATTGAAGGGTTTGTTTCTGTGCTGTATATCTCTGTAATTCTATGACTCCATTTAATGTCCATTGCCCTGTGCCTAGAAACCAGAGAACAAGAATTCTCTAACACACACAGGCAAAAAGAAATGGCCGCTTGCCAAATACTGGCTAACAACAATTCAGAGTCGTGCAAGACCCCTTTGTTTTCCCATGGAAACAGCTGCCTAAGGAGGGCCTGGTCCCCCTACACCTTCCCTTTCAGAACAAGCAGCTTCGATTGATTTGCAGTAGCAAAGCAATCTGCACCTGCTGCAACTGTGTGTTAGTAATGTGGCTGAGGGATTGACGTTATCGAAACCTTTCTCAGGCACAAGTGAAGGATGTGGGCAGACAAGTATACAAATGAAACGTGACTATTCATAGCAACAATGACACTTATTGGGAGAAAAGGAAACACATATCTGAAGAAGGGTCTAGGCCTGAAACGTCAGCCTTCCTGCTCCTCTGATGCTGCTTGGCCTGCTGTGTTCATCCAGCTCTACACCTTGTTATCACAGATAAGTATTATCATAGAAGTCACATGGGTTTCACAACGTAGGAAATTCTGTACTCCTTACAGGGTGGTCAATCCACTAGGATTGTCAGAGTGTCCAGGAGTTGACGCTTCATATCCAGTACGGTATTGAATACAATCAAGAAGAAACATCATTGAGTTTTCGGAACCGAGAAGTATTTCATCAGTTTTCCTTTCATTTTCTTTTAACACTTTCACTTACTAGCTTAAACAATATGCAATTATGGTGAGAAAAGCATTTAACCTGTGTGTCAAATATTATCACATCAAGCAACAAGGAGTCTGCTTGTTACCCTGTTGTGGAAGTGCTGGGGTTGGACTGGAGTGGACAAGGTCAGAAGTCACATGACACCAGGTTATAGTCCAATAGCTTTATTTGAAATCAAAGCTTTTTTAGCGCTGCCCTTTTGTCGGGTGACTTCAGATGGCAGCACTCTGAAAGCTTGTGATTTCAAATAAACATAATGGACTATAACCTGGTATCATGTGACTTTTAACTTTGTTACCCTGTTGGCCCGGCAAGTGAGTGCGCCATGAGGATTGGCATGTTGGGTAACCAATGGCAGGTGTTGGTTGCTGGAGATATGGGAAGGTGGGTGGATGTGTTCAGTTGAAGTTAAGGCACTGGATGAGGAACCTCCAACAACTTGTCCACGTAGAGTTGTCAAGCCCAGTGCCTGAGCATGTAGTAGTGCAAAGAATCGCATTACTGAGCTATCATCCTGGACCGTTGTTGAGCTGAAATTACTTCTGTCATTACAAAATGAAATGTCTGTGTTAAACAACTGTGAGGGGAGAGGCACAGGAGAGCTGCAGCATCTGACCTTCCTTCCTGAAACACCTACTAAGAAGGTCAATCTTGGAAATGGATTACTCACATTCTCCTACATTTGTATTGTAAATAATAATTTTGCATTATCTGTTTTGGAGTCTGTCTTCAAGCACGAAAACCAAATGAACGCTTTCCTGCTACTTACGCTTTTAAGGACAAATATCATCTTGTCAGATATAAAATCCAATCTAGTGTTGAGTATCAATTTTAGATTTGATCCTGATCTGTTGAGTTTTATTTCCTGTCGTGATACCAACTTACTCTGCTTATCTCAGTGTAACATATTCACTTATTCATTCACAAGATGTGACTGTCACTGGTTATGCCAGCATTTATTGCTCAGGCCTAATTGTCCAGAGGGCAGTTCAAAGGCAACCACATTGTTAAGGGTCCGGAAGCGCATGTAGGCCAGACCAGATAGATTTCAGCAGATTTCCTTCCCAGATAAAAAAGCAAAATTTAAGATGCATTTAGACACATTACAGGCAGGGAATAGAGGCACATGGACTATGTGCAGGCAGATGGGATTAGTTTAGAATGGCATCATGGTCGGCACAGACATGATGAGTCAAAGGGCCTATACCTGTAATGTACTGTTCTATGTTCTATCTCCTAAGAACATTAGTGAACCATGAGATAACCATTTTACTACAATCAACAGTGGTTACAAGTTTTTAATTAGGATAACCTTTTATGCCAGACTTGTTATTAAATTCAAGTTTCACCATCTGACATGGTGGGATCAGAACACATGTCCTTCAACTATTCACCTGAGGCTTTGGATAACTAGCCCACTTAGCATGGTCAATAGGAGTTTATTGGAATTCCTGAGAACCAGGCAACAACCACTCTTAGGTCAGGTAAAGGCAGAAAAGAAGCAGACTCAGCATAATGATAGTTGAGCAAAGTAGATCAACCTGAGAGATAAGTTTGAGACTTCATGGTAAGAAGAATATATGAGGACAGAGCAACATAGAGTTCAATCCATGGATGCAGATCAAACCACAAAGAATGAACATTTTCATTAACCAACACAGCTCTACCCAGCCAACTGTGTACTAAGGGAATGCTCATCAGATGAGTTCTTTGAACACTTAAAGCATGACAGTCGAAAGCTGCTGTCAGGCAGATGCCTACAGCAAATTGTTCTGATGTTAAGTGTCATTGGTAGCATTATCAAGGGTAGAAGCTGTCCACAACAGCACATTATCATACAAGGTTATTTTGTATCAATCACACATTGCTTATTAAAACAAAGAACTGTGGATGTCGGAAATTTGAAACAAAAACAGAAATTGCTGGAGTAACTCAGCAGGTCTGGCACCATCTGTGGAGAGAAAGCAGGGTCAAGATTTCAGGTCCATTCTGAAGACAAGTTGCTGGATCTGAAACATTAACTCTGATTTCTCTCCAACCATGCTGTCACACCTAGTGAGTTTTTCCAGCAATTTCTGTTTTTGACCCATTACTTAAAGTTTGGTATAAATTATGTTTGAAAGGAATTGCCCAGTCCCGTCCCAGTTACTATCGAGACTCATAAATGCCCTTTGACAGGAGGTAGTGGCACAGTAATAATGTAGTTGGCCTGGTAATCTAGGGGGCCACGCAAATTCTTCAGGGACATGTGTTCAAATCCCCCATGGCTGCTGGTGGAGCTTAAATTCAATTAACAACTCTGGAATCTAAAGCTACCATTGACTGATATAAAAGCCAAAATGCTTTACTAATGTCCTTTAGCTAAATTCAACTATCTTTATTCTGGTCTGGCCTATATGTCATTCCAGATGAAGAGTGATGTGATGACTCTTAACTGCCCTGTGAAATGACTGATCAAGTCACTCAGTTCAGGAATAATTATGGACGGGCAACAAATTCAATCATACCCACATCCCTCAAAAGAATAAGGGGAGAAATATTGTAGAATTTCACTTATATCCAGGTTTGGAATGTTGGTGTTTTGTGCTGTATAGTTGTGTTGCTTGATTAATGGGATAGAGATGGGACGGCTGACATTTTTGTCAAATTGGAGCTTGGCAATGATAGTGGTCTTAGAAATCAATTTGCATCACTGCTGACAGGTGGGCGGCACGGTGGCTCAGTGGTTAACACTGAAGACTCACAACCCAGGTACCCGGGTTCGATCCCATCCTCGGGTGACTGTCTGTGTGGAGTTTGCACATTCTCCCTGTGTCTGTGTGGGTTTCCTCTGGGTGCTCCGGTTTCCTCCCACAGCCCAAAGATGTGCAGACTAGGTGGATCGGCAATGCTAAATAGTGTTCAGGGGTGTGTGGGCTATAGGGGGATGGGTCTCGGTGGGATGCTTCAAGAGGTGGTGTGGACTTGTTGGGCCGAAGGGCCTGTTTCCACACTGTAGGGAATCTAATCTAATCATAACCATGAGTTTCCACTCAAAGCTTATGCTAATTCAAACAGGAGATACGTGGTATCTGGTTAAGAACTGGAAAAGTGTCAAGCAGTCCCTGCTCCTTTGCTGGAAAATGGTGTTTACTTATTTGGAACGGGAGTCTAAACTCACAACCTCTGACTTAGAGCCAATTGGTCAACATTATGAATGCCATATGTGCTGGGACTATAACACACAGCCATAGTGAAGCATTGTGATGAAGCATGGATTGTCAAAACTATTTACAACCCAATCCATGCCTTTATGATAATATCTAAGAGTAAATAGGGCAATTTTAAACTGCAAAGATGGTAAGTTAGGGCTGGGTGAGATACAAAAAAAGTAAACTTCCCAAACACTACCTCGGCTTGCCATCAACCTGTGCATTCCCAAGTTTAAAAGATCAAGGGGAAAGATGGTGAACTGCTATCAGATAGCAAGTTGTTCACTACAGTCTTGTAAGGAGCCTTTGTTTTAACAGCAATTTTACATTTAATCCTTGGAGGCCAAAATTCCTCAGAAATCCCAATAGGCAAATGGTAACAAAAATAAAGAGAACCAGATCTGTGAAGGAAGTGTGTTCAGATCACTGCTTGTGGACCAGGAGAAAAAAGAATGTTTCCATACAACCAACAAGATTTTCTCCATGAGGTCAGACACAATTCAATCAGCTGAGCACATTCCTCCAATGAACCAGCGGACAATTCCACAATGCCCAATCACCAGGTCCAATATCTAGCTTTGCCCTTCCATGATGGCAATCTTCCATGATGCCCAATCTTACCCTCAATACTTAGCATTAAATCAGTGTACAACCTAAGGCCAACAAAATCCAGCCCCCACCCTCCCCCACCAATATTTGAACTCGTCCTGTGATGGGTACACTATATATCTAACTCCCCGTGGTGGCAAACCACACCCCCCCCCCAACAAATAACTGAAACATGCACAGATGGCTAGTCTCAATATTTTATAATGGACAAATAGAAAGAGAAAGCTGAATGATCAACAACAATTTCCCATTGCACCATGATGGCCTCTTCCATCAGAATTAGATCAGTGAGCTTTAGATTTGCTGATCCAGATGTCATTGTGACAAAATTGGTCTGAGTGACTGTACCCTTATTACCACACGATTCAGTAAATCCATTGGAGCCATTGGTCACCAGATAGTTTCAGAAGCAAACTCTGAAACTACCAACATGACATTAAGCAGCTGCAGGCTAACCTGTTAGCCTGAGACCCAAACTCCCAGACATTCAGCAACAATTAACCTCACAATCCACTATGATCCCTCCACTTCACAAGTCTCTCACTTCAATTTAAAATAAAAAATCATTCAAGAAATGGCAAGCCTGCCAGATGGAAGACATAAACTTGGGCTACATTAACAATATTTTATAAAAGTGCACTACCATTACCCATACCCAATCTTTGTCTGATTGTGTGTTTGCATAACACAGATTGAGTGATGTTGTGTAAATTTGGGGTATATTCTAAGAATAAATAACTTTATTTATTTAAATTCTCAAAGGCTTGCTGCTGAATAATTAATTACAATCTACACTCCAAGAGTTGGAATACATTCTTTCTACATAAAATACATGCAACATATAAGCAAAAATACATTTCCACTGCCCCCACTTCCACTCCCACGCTATATATCATAACACAATGTCAGAATTAAATGACATCTATCCTCCTGCTGCTTTGTTGACAGGCCTGTCAATCTGGCTGCCTGTCAACAACATTTAAAAGATGTGCTATGTTTATGTTTTGTGGGAAGCTCATTCTTCTGGATTTCCACTCTGAAACACTTCACTCCATCCTTTTTCTGCCTGAGTTATTATCAGACCCAAAAAGTTCAACTGAAGTTGTGGGCCTCCAGTGGAATTTTTTTGGCAATATTTCTGTGTCCAAACCTTTTGATTGATAAAACCAAACAGTAAAAGCATCTGGCTGCAATGAATGATTTCATGGCAGGATTAAATCAGAATAATTTTCCAGTTACCCTTGATGCATATAATTCTGACGTTCAGTGGTTCTAACTTCAATATGCAAACCAACACTAAAGCATGCATGAATAAAGGACCCTTCCCATTGGGGAGATATTTGCCTGTCCACAGGAGGCAGGATCGCAGGGTAAGTGGTGGGGATGAGTGAGGGTGTCAGTGATATTGGAATGGGGGAATGCTGCTATGCTGGATTGACTCCCTATAAGGTCCAACTGTCAACCAATTCTACTTACCATGGAATGAGTTTCAGATGGGTTCCCCCAGCACCTCCCCAACAAGGAGGTGAGGCACAAACTGAAATATTCAAATCCCTATTAACTGACCTTTTGTCAAGGCAAGGTGACTGGGGTCTGCTTAAATTTCAAACCGGCCAGGTTCATTGGTTGGTTAAAACTAGGGCTGTCAACTGTCGATCAGCATTAATGGGTGCATTCTCCATAGCAACTTCTTCACCAATCAGAGTCCACTTGCCAAGCATTCAACACTCTCTCTCATACAGCACAAATGTTGATTTTCCCTTTAAAGTGATATTCTTCCAAAATGTTGTGATCAGTGCAACATGAAAAGCTGTAATAAAATGTGTCTTTTTTCACCAATATTCAAATTTTATGATGCTAAATGAACAACCAATATCATTAAAATGGATTTTAGATTTTAGGTGGCTAATTCACTGCTGTTGGTGGGACATTGCCGTGCACAAATTTGCCACCGTGTTACCTTTGTTGTAAAAGTGATTGCATTTCAGACATGTTTCACTGACTTTGGGACATTCAGAGGTTGTGAAAGGCATTAAGTCGATGCTGTTTCATTACTCTTTTCTTACACGTCGAGTGTTAATAAACAAATGGAAATAAAGCCTAATGCACATGGAGGAGCATTGAAGCTCAGAAATAAAGAGAACAGATGTATTTACTGTAGCCCATACCATGTCTGAACTGACTGTGAAAACAAAAATAACAGAAGCTGATCTGCTGAAGACTGCCAGAGATATTAAGTGCTGTGTTTGAGCCAAAGTGTGTGACAATCTTTTTCCTCTTGGGAAAGAAGCCATAATTTGTCATGTTTTGCACAGTGAAGTGGTGATGTTTTGATAAAGCAACAGTAAATACCTACCCATGAAAATAAAGACTTTTCATCTGTAAAATCTTTGTATCACCTCAATACTTAAAAGTGGTGACTCCTGTTCACTATTTGGCTTCTTAAGGGCTGATGCAGCCCTCTGAAAGAAGATGCACAAATGGTTTGCAATTTTGAGTTCTGTTCTGGATGTGAGTTTGCTCGCTGAGCTGGAAGGTTAGTTTTCAGATGTTTCGTCACCATTCTAGGTAACATCATCAGTGAGCCTCCGACGAAGCGCTGGTGTTATGTCCCGCTTTCTATTTATTTATTTTTGAGTTCTGTAGTAGTTACTCTTAGCTCATAAAACGTATACTGGAATCCTTCTATAGATGTAATTGAAATACATTTTCTGATACCTCAGTCAATTCATTGATCCATAGCAGAGGTCAAGGTGATAACATAGGGGAGTATAGCTTAAGTACATGAGGAGAAAAGAAATAGAAATGTATTCTGGTACAGTGAGGTGTAATCAAGTAGGGCGAGACTCTTGTGAATCACGCTGAGCCACATAGCCCGATATTGTGCTGAATGTAACTCTATGACCCGACACTCATCAAGATCCTGTACTCTCACAGACATGACAATGAAACTATTACATGTGGCCCTTCTACGCAATCTACCATCAAGAGGCTTTAGTGACTTCAATCAGCCAATCTTCTGCATAATACCTGGAACAGTGCTAAAGAGTTGCATTGGAAAGAAATGAAGCATAAGCATTCGTTTTCCTCGATGTTCTATGGTAGAGGGTAGAAAGGTACAGACTCTGAAACAAAGCTTTCCCTGCACCACATTTCCACTGCCAATCACAGTTGTGAAGAGAAGCTGCCAGGCAGAAAGAGATACCATGTTAAGAGTGGCACATGTTTGCTGGTCTCCCACATACCTTCCATGGCTGACTCAAGAGCAGACCTGATTGTGAGGCTGCCTCAACAAAGTGGAAATGCAGAAATGGCTGGACAGGTCTATGATAAAATAGAAGAGGAAGCTTATTTTATGAGAGAGGCTGCATTTGTTGTGAGATATTTTTCTAAATCAATTTTTCCTTTATAACCTCCTGCAAATATCAGAGTCAATATAACATGTCAATAAATGATGATGACTATCAACACATTAGAATGTACAGTACTGAAGGAGACAATTCGATCCAGTCTACTTATGTTGTCTCTTTAGAAGAATCAACCAAATGCTCCCAATCCTCGATTTTCAGTCCAATAGCCATATCTAGATATTCTAATAATTTGTCTGCATTACCTCTCTTTGTTAAAATGAGAAAGTCATACTTTACTGAAACTAGGATGTAACCATGTGTGGGAGAGCTGTGATGCAGTTGAATCAAATGCAAGTATCTTTCTGATAAACACTTGAGCAGACAGTCTATTGAAGACTCTATTCAAAATCTTTGCAGAAATGTAATCCTCTCAAAACATCACTCCCACGCGACCATTTTCATACTGAAGCCCTATCTCAATGTTGTGGGAGAGCTGTCTCCATTCAGACTCATCGTTTTTGACTGTTCTGTGTGAGATCTGATAAAGAGTTATGCCGGACAAGATTCTCAATTTGAAAGCATCCTGTTGCTGTAATTTTCTCCCTGTCTCTCCTGAAGGTGGTGACTGAAGCTAAGGTATAACACTGGCATTTCAGCGGTGATTAAAATAGATTGCCAGAGTTTCACACCATGGATTGAAGGTAAATTTGTATTCGTCTGTATCCAGATAAACTCTGCCATCATTAAGCAAGGAGTTTTGACTGAAGATAGGTATTAAATACCCCAATTGATTTTTCCCTTCCCCAGCTAGAGGATGCACTGAGGCTAATTGAACTCTTGTCACCCTAGCTAAGGCTAGCTAATTTAGGCACCATTATAAACATACATGGTTCTGTCTTACATTAAGCAGATTGTTAACTAATGGACAATTTTTATCCCTCATTCAATGTGGGTAAAATGAGTGGTCACTTTACAGTTCATGGGTGCTTGTTTTGTGCTTTTTGGAAACCTGCAACAGTGACAAAAGTGCTTCACTGGTGGTAAGGTGCTTTGGGAGGTCCTCTGGGAATGAGGACCTATTTTTCCTATTTACAAATACGTGACTGGACACTTTGCTCATCACTCACTGTCCCTAGCTTTGACCTAGACTAAAGTACTTGGTCCTGATAAGCAAAACTGAAACTTATAGAGACATAGGAACAGGAGTAGGCCATTCGTCCCCTCAAGCTTATTCTGCCATACAATGAGGTTGTGGCTGATCTGTGGCCTAACCCCATAAACTTGCTTTTGGCCCTTGTCCCTTCAAGCTTTGCTAGAAAAAAATGTAACTTTTCTCAGATTTAAAACTGACGGCTGATCCAGGATCCATTGCCATTTGTGAAAGAGAGCTCCAAGCATCTACCAGCCTTTGTATATAGAGAGCTTCCCAACATATCCTTTTCCTTAAAGTTATTTTAACTTGATCTTTGTTCATATTTACTCATCCATTTTTAGAACTGTAAGAGTTCTGAGATCACTACACTGTTTTATCTGTGGCACCTTGCTTGTCTTTGTTTCCACTAAGATTAGGAGAAGAAGATGAGTCTTTGTTTCCAGATTGTTCCCACCACGAGCCAAGAAATGGCAGCTGAAAAAACGGCACTGTGAGCATGAAAGCGGCATGTTTTGAAGTAAAAGCTTAACCACTATTTGCAGTGCAGAGTTCAGAGCACACTACACATGGTTTGAGCCCTAAACCTTGGCCAGGATGAGTAGGGAACATAGAAATCTCCTTAATTTTGCTGAAGAAAGGGTGATTTGTGTTTGATCTTGGGCAGCTCATAGGGAGGTGAGTACACCAGATGCCCGGTGGTGATGTGGCGGGATTAGATATCATGTCAATGATATTCCAGGGGTTTAAATGAATTTGAGCCTAGCTTTCTTCCAGTAAGTGTTCCTTTTGATTTCCCAGTCATCTGTACCTGTAAGGAAACATCCAATGCCCAATGGTCAATAGGGATGGATATAATAGCAATTTCTGAGTTTTGTTCAGGTGATTCTCAGAGCTGAAGGGAAATGTCCAAAGAAATTATCACAATTTATATTTGGGAAGCAATTTCTGGACACTATTCTGAGTTAGCCAGGAGAAAAATCATTGAGGCATAATTTAAATTCTTTTAAACTTTCAGTGATCGTTCTTTTATAATTGATTAAAAAGAAGTTGATGATTTAGAATCACATCGTTGGGCCAGGCTCACCCCACCAAGGATGTCATTTGGATTTGATATTCCGATGCTGTGCAGGTCAACCTCCCCATAAAACTGAGTTCATCTAAACTCTGCTGCCTATTTTATCATTCAAGTCCCATTTACCCTTCACTCTCGTGCTGTCTGATCTACATGCCTCATCAAACAAAGTTTCAATTTAAAAATATTCATCCTTACTTTCAAACCCCTCCAGAATCATGCACTCACCTTATTGTTTTCCTCTTTCTCCTCCTCTTCCCACTCTCATGTCTTCAAGCTAGGAAAGGTTATAAATTGTTTTTAAAACTATACAGTTCGGTTGATTTGGAAATAAATTTTGTTGGACTAACCATAACTGCTACTAGTCACTTGTTTCTTGCAAATTAATTATAATTCTTCATGGCTTCCAGCGTTATAATCACAAAGGATAAAACTGAAGCAACCGGCCTCCTGAAATTTGCCACGGGCTCTATTGTGTGAATATTGCAGTCAAACCAACACAAACGAATGTTCACAAATGGTAGGACTGCATTGCCGTAGAAGGGACTGAGAACAGAAAGGAATTATGAGAATTCATGATTGTTGAAGTGCAACTAACAGCCCAACATCTATCTCATACAACAAAAGATGTATTTTGACTAGAGGAATTCTAGTATTCTATGATGATTCTATGTTTCTAATTTCTCAGGCCCAACAATCTTCAGCTGCGCCATCAATGGCCTCCCCTCTATCATATGGCCAGAAGTTCATTGATGATTGCTCAATGTTGCTCATTCGTGACTCCTCAGCTACTGAGCAGCCCATGTCCAAATGTGGCAAGACCTCGACAATATCCCAGCTTGGCTGATAAGTAACAAGTAAAATTTCAGCCACACAGTGTCAGACAATGAACATCTTCAGTAAGACAGAATTTAATCATTACCTCTTCATATGCATGCTGGAAGATCTGAGATAACACGGTGTGAAGCTGGATGAACACAGCAGGCCAAGCAGCATCAGAGGAGCAGGAAAGCTTGATGTTTTGGGTCGGGACCCTTCTGAAGAAGCCTTCCTGCTCCTCTGATGCTGCTTGGCCTGCTGTGTTCATCCAGCTTCACATCGTGTTCTCTCTTGTTTCCAATATCTGTTTGTCTGTTTCTAAAAAAATCATATACAATGGCATCACCATTATTGAATTCCGCACATCATTCTAAGTGTTAACATTGACCAGCAACTGTAGTACACTAGCCATAGAGGGGGAGTTTATAAGGGATGTGAACTTTAATTTGTAGAGTTATACGCTGACAGTGTATGACTGTTTACCTGTAACTGTTGTCTAATTACTTGTAATAAGTAGTAATTCTTGTTAAGTACTTAAACCTGATCAGTGTTTTCTATCAACCTGGATCTGAAAATCAGGTAAATTGAAGAATTATGTGTACTTATTTTAGAAAATACTTCACTTTTGCATGAATAGCAGAGCTTGATTTCCAATGCACTACCCAAGTGAGTTGCCATTATCCAAGAGTTCTGGTCTGCAGATATTAAGTATAAGACTCAATTTCTGAGTGTAGCCATAAAAATTAGACATTTTAGATAACCCTGCAGGACACAGAGCTTAAAGGTATTCATGAGACTGCAACTTCTAAGTGGCCAAAGTGTCTCATTTATACTTTTAACTAAATTATCTACAATAAGAATTAGATTTTCTTAGAAACAGACAAACAGATATTGGAAACAAGAGAGAACACGGTGTGAAGCTGGATGAACACAGCAGGCCAAGCAGCATCAGAGGAGCAGGAAGGCTTCTTCAGAAGGGTCCCGACCCAAGACGTCAAGCTTTCTTGCTCCTCTGACGCTGCTTGGCCTGCTGTGTTCATCCAGCTTCACACCGTGTTATCTCAGATTCTCCAGCATCGGCAATTCTTACTATCTCTGTAACACATTGGAAACAATTTCACTTCACCTAGTCCACTAACACTTCTATACACTCTCTCTTATCCTTCACCCTCAGGATCATTTTCTTGGAGGAGACCACTTGGGCAGCTTTTTTTATTATCACAGAGCGGCCAAAGGAATTCCCTCTTGGTTATCAGTAACTAATTTGAGAAATATTCAGAATCTTGAAAAGCTTTTGTAACTACATCCCCAAACACTCTCACAAGTTCCATCCATCTCTCACAAATCTGCCCCTCTCCACTCAGAATTTTGCAAACACCTCTCTGGGTTCACATCAATGGAAACCCTAAAGTTGAGGTAACAGTTTGGGAAGCACTATTTCATGTCCTCACCTACACCTATGCACATCAATGTCAACTCATGTAAATACATTTTCACCACTACACAATTGCTCCTCATACCCTTCATGCCAACTGTGGGTAATTCCATGCCCACTCCCTCATTATGCACCATGTACAGAATCAATGGAATTTTTAGTAGCTTTGGAATTGCTCTTGAAAGAAGAAATTTACAATTTCCTTTTAAAAAGCTAACACTTTGATATTGTGTTAGCAACAACAATCAATCAGATTTTTAAAATATTAATAACAGAATTAATAGGCACTTGACACCCCTTTTTCTTGGGAAAATAAACACCACACTGTCACCACAGAGAAAAATAACATTATAACATCATAAAGCTGTCAATCATATAAAGCTTCCTAGTCTCTATAGTTGTGTCACCTGAGATAACCCTTTCATGGCAAAAATTAAATAGATTAATCTATCTATACACATTGGAGTCTAGCATAACAAGAGGAGATTTTGTTGAAACCTTTAAGATTTTGAGGTAGCTTAGATGCCGAGGGGATGTTTCTGCTCTTAATGGTATCTGGAATCTGGGAGGTGTGGGACATGTTTGGTCAGAAGAGCTAATTAAAAAACAAGTCTGCCATTGAAGATTGAGTTGAGGAGAAACGTCTTCTCTTCCACAGGCAGCAAGGGAAGGCTGGGTCTTGGATGTAGTGAAGGCTGAGTTAGGCAGACTGTTGATCTACCAGGCAGTCAAGAATTACATGGAGCATGCAGAAAAGTGATGATGAAGGCACAATCGGATCAACTATGATCTTATTGAAAGTTTCTTTGGAGAGAACCTTCTTTGGGGGCTTGACACATCTAAAAATCCTGGAGTAATCTTGAAGTCTGAGCTTCTTCTCTTGGGACTGTCTGTCATTCAGCAATGACCACTGTTCAAATCTGGTGCAGCAAAGTGGCTGATCGCCAAAACAGATGGAAAATATCACTCTGAAATCATGGTGGCTGATCCTATCATAAAGTGGCCGCTGAGGAACCAGCTTTTGCGTGGGTGGGTTGATGATTGACTTTTCAGTCTGGGGGTGGTTGTGGTGTGTTAAGACAGTGTATGGGGAATATGGCACTTTGTAAAATAATGCCCTTTCTCGTAGCATTATTTTGAGTGGCAAAAATACAAGTCAATAAGAGTAAAGTGAAACATGCAAAAGAACATTAGTACCAAGAATTTTGTGTGTTTTGTTTAAATGTAAAGGTTTGAAGCAAAACGGCAACATGTGCTTCTTTATTGCAAACAAAATTCATTTTGTTAGTTTTGCAGTTACAGAGGAAGTTCAATGAGAGTTTTCAGAAGTTGTTGCTTTGATAAAACGTCAGAGGGAGGGTTCAAAGAGCAGGAAATGTGGAAAGTTAGCAGATAATTACTTAGTATCATGCTTTTAAAAAGAATTGGGCAAATTATTGAGAGAAAACTACCTGCTGAATTTAATGTCCACAGCAACTATTGCTTTTCTACTCTCTCTGCAGGCCAGCAACTGTCACACTGTGTTTCATTCTGCCCTCTTAAACATACTTCAAAGCCAACATTTTGTGCATTGACTGAAACTCACTCACTTGATCCACCTCCAGTCTGCTCACTGCAGACAGACAGAGAGGGCAACTGAAGGCCATCACCACCAACATGACCCATGCTGTCACAACCAAGACTCCTACTTGATGAATGGTTCCCATGACAACGTGGACAATGGGCACAAGGAGATTTATGCCATTTTTATCTGCAGTACTAAGGAAATTGACAGTCTACATAATTAGTCTCATTTCATAAACTTAATTACTTTGTGCATATGACGTATTTACTTTGCATGTTTTTAAGGAGTCAGAACTCTTTGTTCTTGGTTTCACCACTTTCCAGTCTTTTCTCTTTGATCTCAAACAGAATCAGAACTTTAAACGATTACTAAACATACTGTAATACTCCAGATGGTGACTCCTACAACTACAGACCAGTGTTGAAGAAAGATTTTCAACTTTTGTCATATTTCCTGATCAGTCATTCTTGAACCAATCTGAAATAATTTAAAATTGAGCCAGGCTTTATCTCAGTGGTTGAAATGTGGCGTAGAGACATGTCAGAATAATATCAATGAAAGGGATTACTTTGGGAGGGGAACAAATGGCACCATACCATTCCTCTTGATGTCAGACAGTAAGAATGTAGACAGCCAGGGATGAGGCCAAAAGGGAGTGGGACAAGCTCTTTGCAATTATACAATTGTCAGGAATTGCAAGTCATGTATTGTACATTAAAGATATTTCCATTTGGCATCTGTTTAGAGTCATAACTGAGGACAGTTAGCCACATTTGTTACAATTGATACCTGTGGATAAAGCAAAAGATTTCACGCACCATTCTATTTTCCTTAAAATAAATGCTGATGAGATGTTTCATCGCTAGAATTGTCAACCTTCCTGGAATACTCCAGCACCTCCAGGAATGAAAAGTTAAAGGCTAATTGTTTGGACACCATTATAGAGCAACTTGGGAGCAACATCAAAGGAATGCCAAAGAAAACAATTAGGTGCTTCTTGTTCATTTTCTTTGAACTCTTTAGATTAGTAGTTATTATCTCTCCACTGAAGGTGGGCATATGAATAAATAAAGCAAGGTTGTGAAGAAATAAGACTATCAAGAGACAGAATGGATAATATAACAGGTAATAATAGAGGGCAGAAATATTAACTATTTTGCTTCATTATTTACTAAAAAGATAGAACATGTAGACACTGAATGATAAAAAAAATATGCGATTTTGCATTTAAAATGTTTAAAAGTGATGTCGCCTGTATACCACACAAACTGAAAGTGGTCTAGATAGGTCACAACCAGACATTTTAAAAGAATCAAAAGAAGACATAGCAGAGGCATAACTACTCATATTTTATAATAAATTAATGGGAAAAATGTAGCTGAAGAGGACTGGTGGACAGCTAATGTAATTATTATAATTAAGGTACATGTCCTGGGAAACAAAGATCAGTTATCTTAACGTCATTAAGAGAAATTAATGAATCCCTCCTAAAGGAAAGAATATGCAAACAATTAAAATAATAATGAACTGTGAGCATGGATTTCAAAAGGGAAATGTTGCTTAACCAATCGCCACAGGGGTCAGTGCTGGGGCCTCAAATGTTTAAAATTTATCTAAATAATGAAGGGACTGACGGTATGGTAGCTTAGATAGGTAGGAAAATGAGTTGTGAAGAGAACATAAGGAGCCTGCAAAAGGAATATAGAAAGACTCCATGAATAGGCAAATATCAGGCAAATGGAGGAAGAATGTGGGAAAGTGTGTAATTGGTCATTTGGCAGAAATGATGAAAATGAAGCATATTATCTGAAAGGCGAAAGGTTGCAGAGTGCTGAGATGCAGAGAGATATGGGTGCCCTCGTGCATGGATCATAGGTTAATATGGAGGCATAGTGAGTAATCAGGAAAGCGAATAGAATTTTATGGTTCATTTTGAGCGAAGCTGAATGCTAGAGCAGGATGGTCATCCTTCAGGTATACAGGGCATTGGTGAGACCGCATCTGGATTACTGCGTACAGTACTGATCACTGTACATATAGAAGAAAATTAATTTGTTTCATGCAGTTCAAGGAAGGTTTACCAGACTAATACCTGGAATGAGTGGATTGCCTTATGAAGAAAGGCTAGGCAGGCTAGGTCTGCATCCTCTGGAGGTTAGAAGAGTCAGAGATGACTTAATTAAACCAGATTAGATTCTGAGGAGACCTGGATGGATGGATGTCAAAATGATTTATCCTCTGCTGGGAGAATCTAGAAATAGTTTAAAAATAAGGTGTTGCCAATTTAAAACAAAGATGACGAAAATTTCTTTTTATCTCAAAGGTGTAGAATCTTTGGAATTTCCTCCTTCGAAAGGCAGTGGATACAGAATTTTAAAGTACTTTTAAGATAGAGGTATATAGATTCTTGATTGCCAAGGGTTTGACAGATTATCAGGGATATGCCAGAATGTAGAGTTGAGGACAAAATCAAATCAGCCAGATCCCAGTGAATGGAGAAGCAAGCTCGAAGAGTTCAGTGGCCTATTCTTGTTCTGTGTTCATATGTTTGCACAGAGCTGAGGAATCATGGGAAGAGGCTGGAGTGGAGCATAAACACTGTTATGGACAAGTCTGGATGAATGATCTGTTTCTGTGCAGGATATCCTATACGTGTAATCCTGTTAAGTATCTAAACACCTATTAAAACAACTTCAACCTACCAGGCAGGCAAGAATAACATGGGCCTCAAACCTGTCCAGGTTTTCTTCTGTAAAAGTGTTTGCATTCTTGGGAATAAAACATCTGCTTTTTAAGAGAGAGGCTGTGACAAATTGGCCGCAGGCCACAATAATTCTCAAAATAGCCTGTTTCGTTTGCGCATGTATAACTGACACAAAGGGAAAGAACACGCCTTAGATATTTCAATAAAAACATGTGTTTGATAATTACACAATCTGCAGGATGGAAGCAACCCATTGAGCGTAACAGCCCCTGTCCAGTTATGGAGTCACAGAGCCATAGAGTTATACAGCACAAAAACAGACCATTCGATCCAACTAGTCTACACCGACCAAACTAAACCAGCCCCACTTGTCTGCGTTTGGCCCATATCTCTCCAAACCTTTCCTATTTATATACTTATCCAAATGTCTTTTGAATGTTGTAACTGTACCTGCATCCACTACTTCTTTTGGTAGTTCGTTCCAGAAAACTAACCATTCTCTGTATAAAAACATTGTGCCCATGTCCTTTTTAAACTTTACTCCTCTCATCTTAAAAATATGCCCCCTAGTTTTTGAACTTGCTTCACCCAAAGGAAAAGACCTATGCTATTCACCTTATCTAAGCCCCTCATGATTTTACAACCCAATACAAGGTCACCCCTCAACCTCCTGTGCTCTCGAGAAAAAAGTCCCAGCCTATCTATCCTATTTTTATAACTATAACCCAATCCTGGCAACAGCTTGGTAAATCTTTTCTGAACACTCTCTACACTTTAATAATATTTTTTCTATAGCAGGACAACCAGAACTGAACTCAGCACTCCAGAAGAGGCCCCAGCAACATCCTATGCAACCTCAACATGACACCCCAACTCTTATCCTCAAAGCTCTGAGCAACGAAGGCAAATGTGCTAAATGCCTTCTTAACCACCCTGTCCAACTGTGACACAAATTTCAAAGAATTATGCACCTGAACCCAGGTCTCTCTGTTCGGCAACACTACCTAGAGCCCTACCATTAATCATATAAGCCCTGTTCTTGTTTGTTTTACCAAAATGCAATGCCCCACATTTGTCCAAATTATTTCTCAGCCTTTTGGCCAAATTAATCAAGATCCCCTTTTAGATTACTCTCTTCAATTGTCCTCTATACCACCAGTTTGGTTGTCACCTACATACTTAATAACCATGCCTCCTATATTATCCAAATTGTTTATATAAATGATAAGAAAAGTGGAACCAGTGCTGATGCCCGTGGAGCACTGCTGGTCACAGGCGTCCAGAAAATCAACCCTCTACCACTGCGGTCTGTCTCCTACTATCAAGCTAATTTTGTATCCAATTGGCAAGCTCACTCTGAATCATGTGATCTAACTTTACTAATTGGTCTACTATGCAGAACCTCGTCAAGGGCTTTACTAAAGTAGGAATAGTGTCAGAAGACTGGAGGATAGCAAATGTTGTCCCTTTGTTCAAGAAGGGGAGTAGAGACAACGCTAGTAATTATAGACCTGTGAGCCTTACTTCGGTTATGGGTGAAGTGTTGGAAAGGATTAGAAGAGATAGGATTTATAATCATCTAGAAAGGAATAATTTGATTAGGGATAGTCACGCGGTTTTGTGAAGGGTAGGTCGTGCCTCACAAACCATATTGAGTTCTTGGAGAAGGTGACCAAACAGGTGGATGAGGGTGAAGCGGTTGATGTGGTGTATATGGATTTTAGTAAAGCATTTGATAAGTTTCCCCATGGTAGGCTATTGCAGAAAATATGGAAGCATGGGATTGAGGGTGATTTAGCAGTTTGGATCAGAAATTGGCTAGCTGTAAGAAGACAGAGGGTGGTGGTTGATGGGAAATGCTCATCCTGGAGTTCAGTTACTAGTGGTGTACTGCAAGGATCTGTTTTGGGGCCATTGCTGTTTGTCATTTTTATAAATGACCTGGATGAGGGCGTAGAAGCATGGGTTAGTATTTGCGGATAACACTAAAGTCGGTGGAGTTGTGGATAGTGCAGAAGAATGTTGCAAGCTACTGAGGGACATAGACAAGCTGCAGAGCTGGGCTGAGAGGTGGCAAATGGAGTTTAATGTGGAAAAGTGTGAGGTGATTCACTTTGGAAGGAGTAGCAGGAATACAGAGTACTGGGCTAATGGTAAGATTTTTGGTAGTGTGGATGAGCAGAGAGATCTCGGTGTCCATGTGCATAGATCCCTGAAAGTTGCCACCCAGGTTGATAGGGTTGTTAAGAAGGCATATGGTGTGTTAGGTTTTATTGGTAGAGGGATTGTGTTTCGGAGCCATGAGGTCATGTTGCAGCTGTACAAAACTCTGGAGCGGCCACATCTGGAGTATTATGTGCAGTTCTGATCGCCACATTATAGGGAAGATGTGGAAGCATTGGAAAGGGTGCAGAGGAGATTTACCAGGATATTGCCTGGTATGGAGGGAAGGTCTTATGAGGAAAGGCTGAGGGACTTGAGGCTGTTTTCGTTAGAGAGAAGAAGATTAAGAGGTGACTTGATAGAGACATACAAGATGTTCAGAGGATTAGATAGGGTGGGCAGTGAGAGCCTTTATCCTCAGATGGTGATGGCTACTTCGAGGAGACATAGCATCAACTTGAGAGGTGATAGATATGGGACAGATGTCAGAAGTCGGTTCATTACTCAGAGAGTAGTAAGGGCATGGAATGCCCTGCCTGCAACTGTAGTAGACTTGCCAACTTTAAGGGCATTTAAATAGTCATTGGATTAACATATGAATGATAATGGAATAGTGTAGGTTAGATGGGCTTCAGTTTGGTTTCACAGGTCGGCACAACATCGAGGGCCGAAGGGCCTGTATCGCGCTGTAATATTCTAGGTTCTAGGTTCTAGGTTCTAGGTAAAGTCTGAGTAGACAATGCCTTCTACTCTGGCCTCATCAATCTTTTCGGTTACTTTGTCAAAAAAGACCTCAATCAAGTTAAATGCTCCAAAGGAGTCTCCTTCCAATCCTCTGAAGCTCAATCCAACTTTGGACCTTCACGTGCTTTTCAGACTTCATCTTAAATCCCTTACAAAGGTGGGTTGAGCACCTTTACCTTTAGCATCATCAAGTTGAAGCTCACTTACACCAGCCTGCCAGAGGCATACAACAGTCGGTGTGAACAGTAGCACCATTGAGAAGTTTCAACCTGGTAAGAACCTTCTGTGAGGTGTTTGGCTTTTAGTATTTTCTGCAGCAACAGTGGTCCCCATGTTAATGTGGAGGCACTGCGTGCATGGGCGAGCTTGGTGTTGGGTGAGAAACCTGGGACATGCCAGAGACATGGAGGACGTCAGCATGAGGGCCTCATTAAAGTGTTAAAGTCATATCCGCCCATCAGCTGGTCAGATTAACAGGCTGGCAGAAAGAAACATTTTGTGGCTGGAGGCTGCAGATGGGTCTCCCTGGGGAATGGTCCCTTCCAGTCACTGTAGATGGAGGTTGGAGTGCCAGTAGTCAGGAAGAAGGTGGATACTGAAGCAGTGATTGGGAGTTGAGAGCGTAGAGAATCCACACAGTGATCACAAAGCAAATGTTCACTGATGGCTGTGATGGGGGACAAGTTCTGGTCTGGGCTGGAGAGTGAAAGACTTTCTTTTTTATTTTCCATTTGGAATACAACCTGCAGTGAAAATTGCCTGTACAACTGGTTTATCCTACCCTGCAATATTTTACCTTGTTTCAGGATGTGGTCATTACTGGCTCAGCCAGTAGTTATTGCCTATCCCTCCTTGGATAAGCTTATGGGTAATGATGGGATTGTGTAGGGGGAGGGGCTTAGATTAGTTCACAGGTCGGTGCAATATCGAGGGCCAAAGGGCCTGTTCTGCGCTGTAGTGTTCTATGTTCCATGTTCTATTGTAGTGGACAACATAATACTGAACCTCTTCTTGTATGTCTGCAATCTAGATGATTGTGTGTTGTGACAGTGCTGTTATGAACAATCTTGGTCTAGCAACAGTGATGGTACAGCTATTTATTTTCAGTTCAGGATAGTGTTTGGCTTGGAGAAGAAATTGCCCTCCAAGATGGTAGACACGGGCTTGAAAGGAGCTGATGTGGGAATTGTTGAGTGGGTGAATGTTTAAGGTGCTTTCGGGGTGCCAGTCAAGCAGAATTGGATGATGCCAAGCTTCTCAAATATTATCGGATCTGCCCCATCCAGGCAAGTGGACAGTGTTCCATCAGACTTCTGACTTGTGTTTTGATGCCACTGTGTGTAGAAAGCACAGAATCGCTCATGCTGAGGTTAAAAATAATTTATAGCAGATTATCTCATTCGGTGGTGACTGCAACATGTTATGTCAGCCCACATCAGTATTTAATATGAGGCTGCACTGCAACCTGAAACACTGCCAAAGAAAAATCATTACCTCAAATGAGATCAGCTTGCTTGAGTCTTCATTTGTAACCACCTCTGAACTTCTCCTGCCTGCTAGGTGAGTGTTAAAATCTAGGCCTGTGAGTTTTAAATTTGGGTCATGCACCATTGCGGTGCCTGCCAGATTTTTTGAGTTTAATAAACAATTGGCAACAGAAAGTTAGCATCCATGGTTGACATTCACCCAGTTCTTTTTCCCAAGAGAAGAAAATCACGTAAAACATGGCACCCAGTGTAAAAAGTTAAAACTACACTGTTTAAGAAGTTATAGAAGAAGTTCCTCCATAATTGTATCCCACAGTAATTGAATGCCATGATTATGAAAGCATCAATGCTGTGCATGGGGGTTCTTAAAGTGCAGTGATAGTGTCCAGAGGCCTGGGTTCAAGTTGCAGAGGTGTGCAATAAGATCTCTGAACAGGTTGTTTAGATGATGTCTCCATGTTGCATGTGTCTCACTACATATTAACTGGAGAAGGTGGAAATTCAAACTACATTTCCTCTTTGAACCTGCAGACAACTAAATTTGAAGCCTCGTAATGTAAGTCGGAAGCTGTATAGTTTAAAATGAAGGGGGAATATGGACTCAAGTTGCAAGTTATTTTTTGTTTACTCTGTCAAATTCACAGTCACATTTAGACATTGGTTCTAATGCTAAATGTGAAGTAAATGTTATGAAACCAAAATAAAGATAACAAAGTGTGGAGCTGGATGAACACAGCAGGCCAAGCAGCATCTTAGGAGCACGAAAGCTGACCTTTCGGGCCTAGACCCTTCATCAGAAAAACTTTTCACCTTTTCTGATGAAGGGTCTAGGCCCGAAACATCAGCTTTTGTGCTCCTGAGATGCTGCTTGGCCTGCTGTGTTCATCCAGCTCCACACTTTGTTATCCCAGATTATCCAGCATCTGCAGTTCCCATTATCTGTGAAGCCAAAATAAACTTGTTTCTGTCAGTTCCCTTCTGCTCTAATCCAATCCATGCTTTTGTTATGCAATAGATACTGACAGCTCAGTTAATTTAATCTCAAACAGTGAATAATTCATTTGTTCTCTTGATTGTAGTGTATGATATCTGAAGCAGATGAGTCAAATCAAAAACCAGTAAGATGACAAGGAATGAGACAATTTTTGCATTCACGTCAACTTTTTTGACTTATTTCTCCACTCCAAAACATTTATACATCAACTCCCCCACGCAAATAATCTCTATGCACAGTGAGGCAACAGTCCAACCATGTCTTAGTGCATCACTGAGGGAGTGAGTGTAATTGTATATAATGTTTCCATTCTTAATCTGTAGACTTACCTTGCTCACCTTTTGACTGTTTATCATTCTAATTATTTGGCAGTGAGAATCACTGTGAAAATATGCATGATTAACTAAAATAATGAGCTTATCAATGAAAATTAATAGCTGCTTCAGGTGTACGAAGCCATGACCTATAATTCAAAGAAGGTAGGAACTTTCAGATGATGCTTTTAAGCCTATAAAATCGTCCATGACCCATCCCATTCTTTCCTTAATGTCTCTAATTTGGGCACATGTTCTAGATCACAATTCACACTCCAACACAATTTGAAATGTGGTTAAGTCAAGGTTATGACATACTAACATTAGAATGGTTGGCCACAAAGAACATTGCTCCATCTTGCAGCCTGGACTGAATTGACATGAGAACAAGCTGATGTCAGTCAGGAGAAGCAGAGTGAATAATTATGTCATATTGTATAAGAAAGCAAGTAACTGTATTAAATACAAGCAGGAAGTTCTATTGGATCTATTGATACATGTGAAATAGCGAATTATGGTTGGAATATTGCCAGCTTTAGTTCCAGGTCGATCAGTCTTGTGAACCGACGCAATCCTCAAAGAGACAGTCCATGAAGAGCCAATGGAGCGGCCAGGAGAAGTGATGGTAAAACATAGCTGGATGCCATTAGCAAAACGTAGAGCCCATTGCTGTCAGTCCAGATATTCGTGCTGGACAGTATGTTGATGAAGGGACCAAGAGTCGTTCCTTGAGGAAATGCCACAGATAATGGCGATGGAGCAAAAAGAGAATCCATTAATATTTAGCATCCCTGGCTGTGACCTGATAGGGCAGTGACAGGAGTGGATGATGAAAGAGAGGCCTTGGAGTGTAGATTGGTCAACCTTGTCAAGAGGATGTGGAGGAATGATTCACCACATTAACAATCACACAAAATGTCATCCGGGACTCTAAAGAGGGTCTTTTCAGTCCAGTGGCAGGGTTGGCGATTTGACAGAGGGACTCAAACATGAACCATCCCCACCCAGCACCACCCTTCACCACTTGGCTGAGCCTGTCCTCACCCTTAACAACTTCTCTTTAAACTCCTCTCATTTTCTTCAGGTAAGAGGTGTTGCCATGGGTACTGCATGGGCCCTAGTTATGCCTGTCTCTTCGTGGGGTACATGGAACATTCCTTGTTCCAGTCCTATTCCGGCCCCCACCCACAACTCTTTCTCCGATACATTGATGATATCATCGGTGCTGCGTCCCTCTCTCATCGAGAATTGGAAAACTTCATCAATTTCGCCTCCAATTTCCACCCTGCCCTCACTTTCACCTGGTCTATCTCTGACTCCTCCCTTCCCTTCCTCGACATTTCTGTTTCCATTTCTGGGGATAGACCGGCCACTAATATCCATTACAAACCCACAGACTCCCACAGCTACCTGGACTATACATCCTCACATCCCACTTCCTGTAAAGACACCATCCCATTCTCTCAGCTCCTCCATCTCAGTTACATATGTTCAGACGAGGCCAACTTCGACAAGGGAGCCTCCGAAATGCCCACGTTCTTCCTCAACCAAGGATCCCCCAGCTCCGTTGTTGACAGGGCCCTCATTCGGGTCTGACCCATCTCCCACACTTCTGCCTTCATCCCTTCTCTTCCCTTCCACAACAGCGATAGTGTTTCTCTTATCCTCACCTACGATTCCACCAGCATCCACATGCAGAAGATCATCAGATGCCATTTCCGCTACGTCCAGCATGATGCCACCACCAGACACATATTCCCCTCCCCTCCCTTGTCCACCTTCTACAGGGACCGTTCCCTCCGGGACACCCTGGTCCATACTTTGTTCACTCCCAACACCTCCCCACAGCCCGACAGCACCTTCCCCTGTAACCGGCGAAGGTGCAACACCTGCCCATTTAACTCCTCCCTCCCCAGTATGCAAGGGCCCAAACATATCTTCCAGGTGAGGCAACATTTCACCTGCACTTCCCAGAATTGAGTCTACTGCATTCACTGCTCACAATGTGATCTCCTCTACCTTGGGGAAACAAGGCATAGACTTGGCAACAGCTTTGCAGAACATCTACGTTCTGCTCGCAAAAACGACCCTGAACTACCTGTTGCCTGCCACCTCAAAGCACCACCCTGCTCTCTGGCCAACATCTCTGTCTCCGGCTTGCTACAGTGTTCCAGTGAAGCCCAGCGCAAGCTTGAGGAACAACACCTCATTTTACGCTTGGGGACCCTACAGCCCTCCGGACTCAATATTGTGTTCAATAATCTTAGGGCTTAAACTCTCCCATGTCCCAGCCCCCAGCCCACACACCAGGCCTTGTTACCACATATCCTGCCACTACACACCCCCTGTTGTTAGTCACTAACAGTCCCAATTAACAACCACTCACCCTCCCAACCTGATTGCTAGCAACTTCTTTGTCTGTCCAACTGTCTTCCTCTCTCTACGGGCTCTGTCCTATTGTTTACTCCCTACCCCACACACCTCCCTATTTTCTGCATATAAAGTGACGTTTTCCCAGCCACCATCAGTTCTGAGGGTCACCGCACCCAAAATGCCAACTCTGTTTTCTCCTCCACAGATGCTGCCAGACCTGCTGAGCTTTTCCAGCAACTTTGTTTTTGTTTCAAACATGGAGTCCAAATTCCCCCTTCATCTTAAGCTATGCAGCTTCTGACTTATATTGTGGGGCTGTGAACTCGGTCGTATCCAAGTTCAAAAAGGAAAGGTGGATACAAGCTTGGGAGGCAAGAGAACATTAAATGACATTAGAGAGGAGAAAGTGTTAGGAGATGGGACAGTCATTTGCAAGGATAGAGTGGTAGATTCTCCAGGAAAGGGTGATGATAGCAGAGATGTTGGGAAAGGGTACAGTACCTGCTGTCATTTGTTCAAATTAAAAATCAATTGTGGCTCAGGATTCATCAATGTTATCAATCCTTTTCCATTTCTAGGAATCCCACTAAGTATGTGGGTGGTTCAGAAGTTGTATCTCAGCTGGTGATCTGATGCTAATTAAACACTGATGAATTGTTTGTGTTTCTGTCCCAATCTCCATAGTTTGCACATGCAGTCACCCACAATTGGATCAGAAGGAAATAATTAGAGGTTATTCCAGATGCAACACTTCCTATCCGGATTTACCCATCTAACAGGAACACACACACACAAACAGACGCACATATACACATATATCCGCTCTCGGGTAGCCAACCCTCCAGGACTGCCCTTGTGTCTTCAGGAACTAGAGATTAATTGTCTGGATATAGCTGTGAGTAACCCAGGGGAATTATAAAATCATTGGAGCAGTCAAATAAAGGCTATGCATTTTTCATCCTCATTGAACACTTTAATTATAAATGGAGAAGGAGAATAGAGGGTAGGATATTTGACTGACAATCAAGAACAAAGGACTTATTGAATTGCATGTTATCAGAACTAGGCAGGATACTGTGAGTTTGGATGTTTCAGTGTGGCCAATAAGCAAGTGCGAGGAAATCGTAAAAACAGAAAGAACAGCGGATGCTGTAAATCAGGAGCAAAAACAGAAATTGCTGGAAAAGCTCAATAGGCCTGGCAGGTTCTGGGAAGAAAAAAAATCAGAGTTAATGTTTTACGTCCAGTGACTCTTCCAGTTCTGAGGAATGGTCACCGGACCTGAAACATTAATTCCAATTTTTTTCTTCACAGATGCTGCCAGACTTGCTGAGCTTTTCCTGCAACTTCAGCTTTCCTTGTGGGGATATGGTGCTTGCAGGTATGAAGTCAAACATTGAAAATGTCAGAAATCTAAACACATACTACAACCCCAGTGTACACACAGCCATAAGAATCCTGACTGTGCTACTAAAGACATTTTGTCAACCATTAGCAGTACGATTAACCAAGCTGGCTCAGAACAGGCAAAATGCTAGCATCTGCCAAGCAAACTGGAATATTTCCGAGTTATCTCCAGCCCACAACAAAACAAAATGTCCAATCAAAGATAGTAGGAACTGCAGATTCCGGGAAATCTGAGATAACAAGGTGTAGTGCTGGATGAACACTGCAGGCCAAGCAGCATCATAGGAGCAGGAAAGTTTGACATTTCGGGCTTTTTTTGAAGAAGGGTCTAGGCCCGAAACGTCAAGCTTTCCTGTTCCTATGATGCTGTTTGGCCTGCTGTGTTCATCCAGCTTTACATCTGATTATCTCATGCCCAATCAGGCCTATTATCTCTCTAGAGCTTCTTCTCAATAACTAGCCATGAGAAGAGGAGTGCAACAGTGCTATCAGGCAACGCTTAATCATCAATAAACCAACACTCTGCTTGGAACCATTTGGGTTCAAACCTGATTATAGTATTGATCCAAGCATGGAGCATGGAACTGAAATAGGTGAAAGCGATTGTCCTAGACATTGAAACAACATTTGACCCCATGTGGAATCAATGAACCCTGGTAACACTGGAGTCAGCCAGAAGTAGTAGAAAATTCCCCACCAGCTAGTGTCATAACTAGCAGAAAGGAAGAGAGTTGTTATGAACAATCATCTCAACGTAAAGAAATTTCTGCAAGACTTCCTCAAAGGAGTGTCCTTGGCCCAACCATCTTCAAATGTTACAACAATAATCTGTCCTTGATTGTAAGATCACAAGTGGTGACGTTTTTTCATGTTTGCGCAGCTCATCAGCTGAAGTCGGTCTCTAAGCTTGAAATGTTATTGGACAAATAACACTGGCATCGCTCATGAGCCAGGCAGTAATCATCTCCAATAAGAAAGGTTCTAACCAACATCATTTAAAATTCCCAAGGAATTACCATCTATGAATTTCTGATCAGTGCCTTCCTCAGGGTTACCATTGACCAGAAATGGACCTAGATCACCCACATGAATAGGGCAGCTACAAGCGTAAGTCAGATGTTCAAAATGCTGCAGTGAATAACTCCCTTCCTGACTCACCAAAGCCTATCTACCATCTATAAGGCAGAAGTCAAATGGAATACTCCCCACTTGCCTGGATAAGTGCCGCTCCAACAGCACATGAGAAGCTTGACACCACCCAGGAAAACAAAACAGCCTCTTTGATTGACATCCCATACACCTCTTTAAAATTCCTCCACTAGTGAAACACAGTGGCAACAGTGTGCGTCACCCAAAAGATGTACTACGTCAACTCATCCAGGCTCTCTGGTAGCACCACCCCTGACAGATGAATGTTCTTTCAGGGTTGCTGGATCAAAAAAATTGCAGTTCCTCATTAATGGCACTATGGCACTACCCTCACCACACAGATGGCAAGGAGTTCAAAAGATGATTACCATGGGGAAATTAGGTGTAACATATGATGAACGGCTGAGGATCCTGGGACTGTATTCATTAGAATTTAGAAGGTTGAGGGGAGATCTAATAGAAACATACAAAATAATGCATGGCTTAGAAAGGGTGGACACTGGGAGGTTGTTTCTATTAGGTGGGGAGACTAGGACCCGTGGGCACAGCCTTAGAATTAGAGGGGGTAAATTTAGAACAGAAATGAGGAGACATTTCTTTAGCCAGAGAGTGGTGGGCTGTGGAATTCATTGCCACGGAGCACAGTGGAGGCAGGACATTAAATGTCTTCAAGGCAGAGATTGATGATTTATTGATCTCGCAAGGAATTAAGGGCTACGGGGAGAGTGTGGGTAAGTGGAGTTGAAATGCCCATCAGCCATGATTAAATGGCAGAGTGGACTCGATGGGCTGAATGGCCTTAATTCCACTCCAATGTCTTATGGTCTTATGATCTAAGAATATGCTTAAGAATTCCTGCATTAACTTGTCTAAAGGAATACACAAGATTCAATGTGCAAATATGCTGCTGATGAAGAAGATTGCTCTTGCCATGTTTACGATTGATACATGCAGATGACTCATGGGCAGTAGCTAAACCACTTGTGAAAACAAATGGCCTTGAAGCAACAACAGACTGAAGGCCAGGCATCCTGTGACTAAATAACTCAAGTTAGGAGAGTCACATGAGGAAACAAACTAAATGGGCTCCAGTGAGACATGGAGTATTCGAAAACTGGCTACGCATCCCGAAGATGAACAGACCAATCAATTGATTAGAAAAGTTGGCCATGGGGGCAGTTGCCACCGAGCTGAAGCATAAATTCAAGTTTAAAATGGTCATTGATATGCCATCTTCGGGGGCAAGACCATCAATAGGAAGAGTACTGCTGGAAGCAGATCAATCCTGGTCCCATTGAACCCAATCAATCAGCAGTCAATCTAGTCTGACTAACTGTTTCTAAATGTACTTAATTCTTTAAGAAAAAATATTGACAATAAAGCTCAGAGATAATGGGAACTGCAGATGCTGGAGATTCCAAGATAATAAAATGTGAGGCTGGATGAACACAGCAGGCCAAGCAGCATCTCAGGAGCACAAAAGCTGACGTTTCGGGCCTAGACCCTTCATCAGAGAGGGGGATGGGGGGAGGGAACTGGAATAAATAGGGAGAGAGGGGGAGGCGGACCGAAGATGGAGAGTAAAGAAGATAGGTGGAGAAGGTGTGGGTGGGGAGGTAGGGAGGGGATAGGTCAGTCCAGGGAAGACGGACAGGTCAAGCAGGTGGGATGAGGTTAGTAGGTAGCTGGGGGTGCGGCTTGGGGTGGGAGGAAGGGATGGGTGAGAGGAAGAACCGGTTAGGGAGGCAGAGACAGGTTGGACTGGTTTTGGGATGCAGTGGGTGGGGGGGAAGAGCTGGGCTGGTTGTGTGGTGCAGTGGGGGGAGGGGATGAACTGGGCTGGTTTAGGGATGCAGTGGGGGAAGGGGAGATTTTGAAACTGGTGAAGTCCACATTGATACCATATGGCTGCAGGGTTCCCAGGCGGAATATGAGTTGCTGTTCCTGCAACCTTCGGGTGGCATCATTGTGGCAGTGCAGGAGGCCCATGATGGACATGTCATCAAGAGAATGGGAGGGGGAGTGGAAATGGTTTGCGACTGGGAGGTGCAGTTGTTTGTTGCGAACTGAGCGGAGGTGTTCTGCAAAGCGGTCCCCAAGCCTCCGCTTGGTTTCCCCAATGTAGAGAAAGCCGCACCGGGTACAGTGGATGCAGTATACCACATTGGCAGATGTGCAGGTGAACCTCTGCTTAATGTGGAATGTCATCTTGGGGCCTGGGATGGGGGTGAGGGAGGAGGTGTGGGGACAAGTGTAGCATTTCCTGCGGTTGCAGGGGAAGGTGCCGGGTGTGGTGGGGTTGGAGGGCAGTGTGGAGCGAACAAGGGAGTCACGGAGAGAGTGGTCTCTCCGGAAAGCAGACAGGGGTGGGGATGGAAAAATGTCTTGGGTGGTGGGGTCGGATTGTAAATGGCGGAAGTGTCGGAGGATAATGCGTTGTATCCGGAGGTTGGTAGGGTGGTGTGTGAGAACGAGGGGGATCCTCTTGGGGCGGTTGTGGCGGGGGCGGGGTGTGAGGGATGTGTCGCGGGAAATGCGGGAGACGCGGTCAAGGGCGTTCTCAATCACCGTGGGGGGGAAGTTGCGGTCCTTAAAGAACTTGGACATCTGGGATGTGCGGGAGTGGAATGTCTTATCGTGGGAGCAGATGCGGCGGAGGCGGAGGAATTGGGAATAGGGGATGGAATTTTTGCAGGAGGGTGGGTGGGAGGAGGTGTATTCTAGGTGGCTGTGGGAGTCGGTGGGCTTGAAATGGACATCAGTTACAAGCTGGTTGCCTGAGATGGAGACTGAGAGGTCCAGGAAGGTGAGGGATGTGCTGGAGATGGCCCAGGTGAACTGAAGGTTGGGGTGGAAGGTGTTGGTGAAGTGGATGAACTGTTCGAGCTCCTCTGGGGAGCAAGAGGCGGCGCCGATACAGTCATCAATGTACCGGAGGAAGAGGTGGGGTTTGGGGCCTGTGTAGGTGCGGAAGATGGACTGTTCCACGTAACCTACAAAGAGGCAGGCATAGCTGGGGCCCATGCGGGTGCCCATGGCCACCCCCTTAGTCTGTAGGAAGTGGGAGGAGTCAAAAGAGAAGTTGTTGAGTGTGAGGACGAGTTCCGCTAGGCGGATGAGAGTGTCGGTGGAGGGGGCCTGGTCGGGCCTGCGGGACAGGAAGAAGCGGAGGGCCTTGAGGCCATCTCCATGCAGAATGCAGGTGTACAGGGACTGGACGTCCATGGTGAATGTGAGGTGTTGGGGGCCAGGGAATTGGAAGTCCTGGAGGAGGTGGAGGGCGTGGGTGGTGTCACGGACATAGGTGGGGAGTTCCTGGACCAAAGGGGAGAAAATGGAGTCCAGATAGGTGGAGATGAGTTCGGTGGGGCAGGAGCAGGCTGAGACGATGGGTCGACCAGGGCAGGCAGGTTTGTGGATTTTGGGAAGGAGATAGAAACGGGCCGTGCGGGGTTGGGGAACAATGAGGTTGGAGGCTGTGGGTGGGAGGTCCCCTGAGGTGATGAGGTCATGAATGGTGTTGGAGATGATGGTTTGGTGCTCGGGTGTGGGGTCATGATCGAGGAGGCGGTAGGAGGTGGTGTCGGAGAGTTGGCGTCTGGCCTCGGCGATGTAGAGGTCAGTACGCCATACTACCACTGCGCCACCCTTGTCTGCGGGTTTGATGGTGAGGTTGGGGTTGGAGCGGAGGGAGCGGAGGGCTGCCCGTTCTGCGGGGGAGAGGTTGGAGTGGGTGAGAGGGGTGGAGAGGTTGAGGCGGTTAATGTCTCGACGGCAGTTGGAGATGAAGAGGTCGAGGGAGGGTAGGAGGCCTGGGGGTGGTGTCCAGGAGGAGGACTTGTGTTGGAAGCGGGTGAAGGGGTCAGTGGAAGGAGGGTTGGGTTCCCAGTTGAAGAAGTAGGCATGCAGGCGAAGACGGCGGAAAAACTGCTCTGTGTCCGACCGTGACTGGTATTCGTTGATGTGTGGTTGTAGGGGGACAAAGGTGAGCCCCTTGCTCAGGACTGACCGTTCGTCCTCAGTCAGTGGGAGGTCTGGGGGGATGGTGAAGATTCGGCAGGGCTCAGGGTGGCTGTCTCCTCTGGGGTTGCAGGCTGTGGAGGTTGTGGGCGGAGCGATGATGTCGTCGGCCGTGGGCGGGGTTCCGTCGGCCGTGGGCGGGGTTCCGTCGGCCGTGGGCGGGGTTCCGTCGGCGTCGACCGTGGGCGGGGTTCCGTCGGCAACCAGCTTGTAACTGATGTCCATTTCAAGCCCACCGACTCCCACAGCCACCTAGAATACACCTCCTCCCACCCACCCTCCTGCAAAAATTCCATCCCCTATTCCCAATTCCTCCGCCTCCGCCGCATCTGCTCCCACGATAAGACATTCCACTCCCGCACATCCCAGATGTCCAAGTTCTTTAAGGACCGCAACTTCCCCCCCACGGTGATTGAGAACGCCCTTGACCGCGTCTCCCGCATTTCCCGCGACACATCCCTCACACCCCGCCCCCGCCACAACCGCCCCAAGAGGATCCCCCTCGTTCTCACACACCACCCTACCAACCTCCGGATACAACGCATTATCCTCCGACACTTCCGCCATTTACAATCCGACCCCACCACCCAAGACATTTTTCCATCCCCACCCCTGTCTGCTTTCCGGAGAGACCACTCTCTCCGTGACTCCCTTGTTCGCTCCACACTGCCCTCCAACCCCACCACACCCGGCACCTTCCCCTGCAACCGCAGGAAATGCTACACTTGTCCCCACACCTCCTCCCTCACCCCCATCCCAGGCCCCAAGATGACATTCCACATTAAGCAGAGGTTCACCTGCACATCTGCCAATGTGGTATACTGCATCCACTGTACCCGGTGCGGCTTTCTCTACATTGGGGAAACCAAGCGTCGGCTTGGGGACCGCTTTGCAGAACACCTCCGCTCAGTTCGCAACAAACAACTGCACCTCCCAGTCGCAAACCATTTCCACTCCCCCTCCCATTCTCTTGATGACATGTCCATCATGGGTCTCCTGCACTGCCACAATGATGCCACCCGAAGGTTGCAGGAACAGCAACTCATATTCCGCCTGGGAACCCTGCAGCCATATGGTATCAATGTGGACTTCACCAGTTTCAAAATCTCCCCTTCCCCCACTGCATCCCTAAACCAGCCCAGTTCATCCCCTCCCCCCACTGCACCACACAACCAGCCCAGCTCTTCCCCCCCACCCACTGCATCCCAAAACCAGTCCAACCTGTCTCTGCCTCCCTAACCGGTTCTTCCTCTCACCCATCCCTTCCTCCCACCCCAAGCCGCACCCCCAGCTACCTACTAACCTCATCCCACCTGCTTGACCTGTCCGTCTTCCCTGGACTGACCTATCCCCTCCCTACCTCCCCACCCACACCTTCTCCACCTATCTTCTTTACTCTCCATCTTCGGTCCGCCTCCCCCTCTCTCCCTATTTATTCCAGTTCCCTCCCCCCATCCCCCTCTCTGATGAAGGGTCTAGGCCCGAAACGTCAGCTTTTGTGCTCCTGAGATGCTGCTTGGCCTGCTGTGTTCATCCAGCCTCACATTTTATTATCTTGACAATAAAGCTGTTGAGATTGCAATGGAGCTGGGGGGCAGTTGTAATTACGGATGTGCAATAAAAGCTGGACTTGGCAGCAATACCCACATGTGTGAATGAGTGTATGTGTGAATGAGTAGGAGAAAGCAGTCTTCAGAAGGGAAGGGGATAAAAACATTTATCATATCTACACTTTGTATCATTTTTTAAAATCGGTCTTGCTCTTTGTTGATTCTCTCAAATGTTGCCTGCAGTTTTCTGAATTTATTTGCACATGCATGGAACAGGTATATTAAAAGTCTGAAGAAAGACTTTCATACTTCATACTTTTCCTGAACACTCAGGAACATGTCAATGTTACAAACTTATAAAGAAAATAAACTTCTTCTGCAAGTGCACACTGCACCCATATAAATGGCAAGGCCAAAATGCTGCTCCCACTTGATTCAAGTTCAATCCAAATTTGCATTGCATCAAATATACTTTAATATCTTGCAATGTGATTTCTTCTCCTATTTAGTTAAACTTAGTCCAGTTGGCAGCAGGTAGAGTTAGCTAGCACATCTCATGAACAATCTGTACCTTTTACCCCACAATTTTGGATTGGAATCCAGATTTAACTGAGGGGTGAAAGTATCTTCATGGGAAGTGCAGCATGTTCTTTGGTAAACAATAAAAACATTATTATTGTGTGTGTGCAGCCTACATTTCCATCTTTGCTGGACTGAAGAAAGCAAGTAATAATTTGGCATGAAGCTAGTTTGCGCAGTCATAAGGGTCACAAAGGCATGGGGAACAGAAAGTTCACTGGTATAGCAGTATAAGGCCTTTGAGATTGTGGTTTGTATAGCTTTGTAAGGTTGAGTTTCAGGTGTGATTCAACGGTAGTACTCTTGCCTCCTAATCAGAAAGTTAATATCTTAAGACATGCTCTGAGGACTACAACACAACCTAGTCTTATACTCCAGGGCTGTACTTAAACAGAGACGCCATCTGTTTTCTTAACTGTGTGTCAGATCCCACATCATTTTTTTCAGAGATAAAGAGATAAGTTTTTGCTCAACCAAAATTATTAAAATGAATTATCTGATCAGCGTACAGCTGTTTTTGAGATCTTGCTGTGTCAAATTAGCTGTTGTATTACATACATTACAATATGGACTCTACATCTCAAAGCAATTCGCTGTGAAGTGCCATAAGAAATTCTGAGCTTGTGGAAAATTCTGCTTAAGCACACATTCTTTTGTAAGGCAGTTGATTCTTATTGTATTTTGCTGAAAATTTGCATTCAGTAGATCAAAGAGGTTGCAAAGTAGCCCCAAATGTTCTTATGATTCAATTTTTAATCAAACTATGTTTTTTCACATGTAGTACCAGTCAAGGAATGTCTCCAGCCAAATGGTTAATTCTTTGCTTGAATACTGATCTCCAGGTTAATGCACTGGGTATACAAAATTTTGCTTGAACACCAGAGACTGATATAAACTGTAGACCAAAGTATAATCTTTCTGTTTTCCTCTGTGGGATTAAAGAAAGATTTACTTATTTGACCACCACTTGTAATACATGGGTGCTTTCCCTTCTGCTATATTAATATGTACTATTATTATTTAAGCGGTTTGGACTAAACTTGGATGCAGTAAATCTGTAAACTCCTGGGCGTCCAGGCCAATATTTATCCACCCAAAAAAATTATTAAAATGGATGGTGCTCCCGAAGAACTGGCACAGGTCTGTCCCAAGCCAATGTTCCACTGACCAGTTTTGCACCTGGACTTACGTGAACTAAAACAACTTTAAAAAGGGGCAATACTCTAGCTTAAATTTTCTCATTAGGATTACCATGCTAGATCTGGTTGGATAAATTTAATTAAATTGATTGGATTTAAAAAAAGAGTTGAGCTGAAATTAACATTGGTCCCAAGGCAATGAAAGGATTCAGTTCTTTGCTCCATCATGCTTGCGTGAAACAAGGTCCTTATCTCTTCATTGTTTTACACTGTTATAAGATTCATCACATGTAGGAGATGAACATCACTTACAATTATTGAGCATAGGAAAACATAAACTTCAGCAGACAGATAAATGAACAAATTACTCTTTGGGGGCACTCACTGGAAACAGGAAATAGTGGAACTAAGAATGCAGAATTGAACTTGGGCTGAAAAGTCTCACCCTCAAGAAAAAGTAGGATGCATGGTTTGACAACACTAATTGGAAAGGAACATTAGAGACCTAAGAACTCAAAAGATTCTTTATTGTAGCTGGGCCAAGAAACCAATTAGCCAACTATGGTGTCTGATTAAAACATTACACCTCAAGGACATGCACAAGAAACTAAACTGTATATTATTTTATCCCCCTTTGAGAGTATGTGCGTGTACCGACATGGCACACGAAAGTGATATGCTAAATGTTGTAACTTTTTTATTCTTCACAGAGTGAGCAGGGAATAAATGTATCCTTTCTTTAACTCACTGAGTCAGTCAAATTTCTTTTTCTTCTGTTTATCCATGGGACAAGGCCAGCTTTAAAGGAATTAAGAGATACGGTGAGAGCACGGGTAAGTGGATCTGAGTCCACGAAAAGATCAGCCATGATCTTAATGAATGGCAGAACAGGCTTGAAGGGCTGAACGGCCTACTCCTGCTCATAGTTCTTATGTTCTTATGTTATGTTCTTGAACCACTGCAGTCATGTGTTGCATGTGCTGTGTTTATTCATCCCCTAAAAATCACAATTCTTTGATCTGACTTTCAGCTCAGTATCATTTTGCACAATAATCATCTCCATATCAATTCCACTGCATTGCAAATCAAACATGTCATGGAATTTGGCAGCCAAACTAACAAGGTGTACTCAAAGGAATTCCTGAAACTGCCATTCAATTCCTCTGCTGACTTCTTCAGATTTGCATAGATATTCTCTGGATCCAACCATTTTTCTTTGTGTTTGATTTCCTTTCTAGTATTTTCTCCAAACTCAAGAAGGAGGACCACAGTCCCAGTTTCAATCTGAATAGATTCACCGATTATATGCACTAAATCTGAGTCTTCTCCATGCAGTTCACAGTTCAGTTCACTCCATTTTGACACTTTGAGTGCAAGAAACCCAAAGACAAGCAACTGTGCATTCTCTGCGAGCTCGTTGCACACTTCATTCATTGATTTATGGAAAGTGACAATGAGAGGAATTAAATGCAAAAATTGTGCAGGATCTTCCATCAACTTAACTCCCTCACACCAATGTAGAGAAATTCTTCACTATAAACAATATCAAGTTCACTAAGTAAGGACTTGAACAAGTGGTGCTGCTCAAATGATTTTAGATCAAAACAACAGCTGTAATTACATGTGAAATGTCCATCACTGTAATTGCTAATGCTTTCTGGTGGAATACACATGGCTAATTGACAAAAGAGGGCAAATCAGGATCACTTCTGAAAAATGTAAAGAAACCCTGCATGCATCCATTATTGCTGGTACCCCATCAGGAGTGATGGAAAGCAGTTTCTTGATTGCAATGTCTATTTTCCAGCAGATACCTTTTTAATTTGTTGTCAATATTCTCGCATTTTGTTCTCATTTTAAAGGGCAAAAGGTTTTGTCCACAAAAACCTCAAGAGCAATCAATTGGGCTGTGCCAGTCGTGTCAATGAACTCATTCAACTGTAGTGGGAAGCATTCAGACCCCTTCAGGTCCTGATGTAGTTGCTGAAAGGTGTCTTTGGGCAAAGATTCCAATTGTCTGCTGCCAGAAGTATGAAGAGACACGATCGTCATTACCATTACTAATTCTGCTTTGTTCATAACATCGCTGAATGAAGAGTCTGTGTCTGTAGTCATTGCTTCTTTAAACACTTTGTCATCTGTGAATGATTTCTCGTGTTTTGCCAAAAGGCAGCAAATATGAATTGATGCTTCAGTGTAGATCTTATTTTTTGTTGCTGGTTTAGAAAAAAAATTGCTGTTTAAAATAGTCTTCAACTTACTTTGTCTAAAGCATGAAAACTACTTTGAATTTACCATGCATTGTATAGTGTCGCTCCAATTTTCCCTTTTTACTGATTGATCTTCTTTGGTAATGCATCAGGAAAACATTCTTATCTTTACATTTGGAAAAAGAAATTCATTTTCCCATTCCACAGGGAACTTGTACAGGTTTGGATTCTGTTTAGCCAGTCAAGGTTGATCTCTCATCATTATTACTTCATCTTGTTGTTTGTGGTGTCTCTCTGCAGGTGCTCACGCTGCAGGTCATCCTGTGGATCTGAGCCTCTGCAATGTCCAGAATGCTGCTGGCTGCTTCCACGTGCAGAGGCATGACAAGTTACTTCTGTGATTGTGATTTGTTTCTTTGGCCCCTCATCATTGTGCATTGCTTAGATATTGGATTTGGGGAACAGCAGTGTTCTCCATAATTTTTCTTCATCCTGCATGGCCCAAACAGACTAGAAAAATTACTGCTGGTCCACAGAGAATGGTCGTAGGAGTAGGACGAATTGTGATGCACTTGCAGAGATGCTGTATAGATATGATGGGCTGAATAGCCTCTTATATTTCTTGTGCTGTGATATCTGCCTTCAAACATCAGTTCCTAAAATAAGTCTCATTCAATTGTTTGCATTGCCATCACAAACCTTACTTTACCCTGCAATGATAATCACCAGGGCCTCAGTGAAGCATAATGCAACAAATTGGCAAAGTCCTTTGAGAGTGCGAATTTTCTCTAGCTGGGTGGTTTCTGGAAGTGGAAGTCATGTAGCGACATGACAACTGACATGGGTGCTGTGTGGAACATGGATGGGCAGTGAGATCAATGCTCAGAGATATGTGCACTGAAGAAATTTCTGCTGTATTGCCACCATCTGCTGTCTGCTACCTCACATTCACTCCACCTCTGCTACGGGAGTCACCTCCCACCCAAGGCTCAATCTCGACAGCCCTCACTGTTTCCTGCATTGTTTCTCACTCAATCTCCCAGCCCACACTCCCACCTGACTAACACCAAATGCCCTCTGCACCGCCTGCTCAGTCACTTGGGACAACTCACCACCATCTACATCAGCACTAGATTCTGTGCTGCCTCACTCAATCCATCCCTTTCTTCCATGTCAGGAGAACACAACCCATACTACAGCTGACAGTGCCAGAATAGGTGATGGGATCCAAGATAGTCACCATTACTCATCTTATCCGAGACCTCCATGTTCCACCAACAAGTAAGAGTCACATTGTGTCAACTCTCCCCATACTGTCATTGTGAATATCATGTCTCAACATAAAGCCTTGGCTGTGATGCTTTCTCATTTGTGTCTTTGAGCGACAAGTCTTTGAACAAGAGGGTGGCCTCACACAATCTCCTCTTTCCCACCTGTCGGGGGGAGGGCAGAGAAACCGTGGAGGAAGCACTGGCAAGGCTGCCTCGTGCACACAGCCACCAGCTCAAATACTGGCACCTCGCTGGGTATGTCCGCCAGATCAGAGCCGGAAGCACCCGTGAGTGTACACATCACTGTCACGTCTCCGCAGCTGGTCGAGGAAGAAATGCCCAGGTCACTGGTGCTCAGTGGACTGCAGGAGATAGAAGCACCAACTCACCCAAGGCAGGAGAGGTCCCCATGGTCTTGGTAAATCATGACTGCATCATTGTGCTGAAGGAGACACAGGAGCAGCAGGAAGGTGACAGGGAGATGAGAGCCCTTGACCTCATTCCAAGTTCCCCCACCTCACCAGGAGACACGGCAATGCCAGGATGAATTCAGACTGAGGAGGAACCACATGCAGGCCCCATAGAAATCTCCCCTCAGGACATTCCAGATGTGGCTGGGCTTTCCACTTCCACCCCTGCCTACCACCCTCTACCTTTTTGGAGGTCATGGCAAGAAGGGTGTCCATGGCTCTGGGTAGGGCACATTCAGCTTGTCTGTGCCCTCTAGACACACAGGTCTCCAGGGTTGCCTGCCCAAACCTCTGAGGTCAACAGGCTCCACTGCAGGGTAGGCTCCCTGTACTCCAACTGCAGAATCTTGCACTGCACTGAGACAGAGGGAGCAAGAAAGAAAGAGAGTACATGGGTCACATGAGTGAGATATAGCTGTAAATAACTTTTGACATTTGTAAAATACACCTGTCACCATTATTTGTGTATGCGCAAGTGTCTGTCCAGCCATAACCGCGATATTGAAGGTAGAAACAAGTTAACGCACATTATTGTGCCATCCCTTTCACCTTAAGTTTCTGGAGGGCTCCAATACTTGTGGAATGATCCCAGCATATGCTACTGCTTTCTGGAGAGCAAATTAGAGCCAGCAAATAATTTGACAGTTATCTACAATACCGATATTAATTAAGATGTAGAAACTTCACACAGCAATTTTATCATCTTCATTGTGATTTTCAGCAAGGTGTTTTCGATATGGGTGCTTGATATCCTGGCACTGTAATTTTATGAAGGGGTTATAAAGGGCCTCCTATAGCATAGAGTCACTGGAGGACAATGTAAAAGTGATGATATGGGATGGATTATTTTCTGGTGTGATTGATGTGGTGCAGTTTCCTGAGAGGATTCTAGCAGAACACTGCCTCTAAACCTGTTCTCAAACTGCCTTTGAGCTCCTGCAGTATTTCTGGACAATGGTGGGCAGGCCTGTAGTTATGATAACAGCAGACTGGAGACCATGTATTCAAAGCAGATTCTTAATTCCTACTTGTGTAAAGGAAGTGACTACTTGCAAAATTACACCTTGTACAAATTCAGCAGACTTTGCAAGGGAAGGCATACATAATTGCAGGAGGTGACAAATGACATGAAATAATTTAGGTACTTTAGAAAAGTCTGAGAGATACAAAATATTTCGAAACGTTGTCACTTTGCATTAACAACTTATATTGCCAAACCATTGCGAGTAAACATTCATCAATGCTAATTGCCGGGTGGTAGACAGGCTAGATACGTGAATTGCATAAGAGTTGTTTTATTCATCCCTGGGATCTAGTTGCCATGAGCAAACTAACTTACTGCTCATCTTGACTTGTGTTAAGGTAGTGGTCTGCTGGAACTGTGAGTGACTTGACATGGCTGTGAGGTAGTTAAGTGTCAACTTGCATCACATCTAGACTGTGGGATGCACGGCAGCTTGTGTTGCTAAAGGATGATGGGAAATTAGTGCCAAAAGCCTTGATCCTGCCTCTCCGCAGGTGTACTTGCATTGCAATGGTCATCTGGTGGGGCTGGGGAGGTGGAGGGGTTTGGGGGATGTCACTGGATAGTAATCAAAAGCAGGAAATTTCTCATCACTGAGGGAGAGATAACTCGCCCCAGCTGGACTCTGCCATCTCAACTCTGGTGCAGCATTGAATGTGGGGCCTCTTTAGCTATTTGCTGAGCCACACAGTGTCAACCTGTGACAAGGGAACAAGGGAAGCTAATGTGTGTGTATCCTTATCCCAGCATAACACAAGATGTGTTCAATACATGATTTAACAGAGGAAACCGTACAGCACAGAACCACTTTAGAGATTCCAGGTTACATGCCTACCTGACTCTCACAAATACTAAGCTTCATTGTTAGCCACTTTACAAACAGAACCCTCTCTAACTGCAAGAATAACATAGTCTTATTTACCACAATCTGGTGATTTCTCCAAGTTACTTAAGGCTATCCACAAGACCGGCAATTAACAGAAAAAAGAAAATTGTCTGTTTTGTTTAAGAAATTATGCTTCCTATTTAAAATTACTTCCTCTTATTGGGTACGTTCTGTAAGTCCATTTTAATAAGTTACATATGTCTGCTTGGCATTTAGAAGGCGTCTTTAAGCCTTACCCAGGAGCTGAAAGTAAAAGAAATGAGAATTGGATTGAAACATCACAGATGGGTGAGATGAAATTGTGCTTGTTCATCATTTGACCGGTTCGTGATGTAAGTTTATGAAAACCTTCACTTGCTGCTTGTTTCTTTTCAATAAAAGTAGCAAAATGTGCATATTGAGTCAAAATGTCCTTGTGTTCACCCACTTCCATTGTAATGCTGATGTTTTGCAACGTGATTGAGCTGCTGTTTCGTTGCAATGAATTAATTCATTAAAAGTGATTTCAGACTGATAAAATTGTAATGCACAATTAATTACCTGGCCAGGAGAGCCGAGTGTTGTCTGTGTTTCATCAATAACATATTAACCTTTGAGCAGAAGATAGCATCAGAAGGTTGTCCCACTCCAGAGTACAAAAAGGGAGAAAAATGTACTACAAACTTAATTTGTAATCTCCAAGGAGTTTCTCAGAGTATGAATATGATAATAACACAGTGATTAGGCTAGAAGCATATTTATGCTTTCCCTTTTCAAGATTGCAAAGGAATAGGGATAAATATAAGCTTCCACCCCAGTCTCTGTGTGTGTTAATCTCATAATTGTGAGAATTACTATCCTGTGAGGGTTCCAAAAAGTACCATTTGTATACCTCTGCAAAGGAAAGGGAAAAAATGAAGCTCTCTTTCAAACTGAGTACTGTGAAATTTGGACAAAATAATTCCAATCAACTCGAAAGCCAAGATTCTTGAAAGTAACTATTCAACTATCACTGGAGTAATGTAATGGCCATAACATTTGGTTGTTCATTCTTCATGCACAATTCCACAACTGATCTGTACATCTTTTTAAAACTTTTATCGTTTGGGATAGCCTGTAATATCGACACTGTGTGCTGTGTTTGTATTTCTTCTCAAGATTAATAATTAACAAATTCACCTTTTTTGTTAACTCAAGGAAGCATGATTAAATTGGCCCTTTCTAAAGCATAAGTTCACTTGAGTCTGGGAGAAAGGTATCCACAAAGGAAGAGATCCTTTTCAAATTAACCTTATTGCAACCAGCTGATGTTGGGAGGGGATGGCCGAATAATCAAAGGGAGCCAATTTAATGTTTCTCAGCCAGGAGCTCAATGGTTTCAGGTATCCTGTCTGGAACGGAATCAAATTGCAGACCCTTGCCAAGGGACAGATTATAATGCTACACTTTAAAACTTTCTAAGCAAATGTTGTGTATGCCTGAAAATGAGAAATGGAAACAGAAAATGCATGAATTTCTTAACAGGTCAGGTAGTATCACTGAATAGAAGGGAATAGAATCCTTACAAGTGTGGAAGCAGAGCATTCAGCCCTTCAGGTCCACAACAATCCTCTGAAGAGCAGCCCACCCCAAACCCATCCGATTCCTGTAACGCTGCATTTCCCATGGCCAATCCACCTAACCTGCACATCCCTGGACACTATGGGCAAGTTAGCATGGCCAATCCACCTAACCTGCATATCTTTGGATTGTGGGAGGAAATCCAGGCCCCAGAGGAAACCCACACAGAAATGGAGAGAATGTGCAAAATCCCCACACATTCAGTCATCTAAGGGTGGAATCAAACCTGGGTCCCTGGCACTGTGAGGCCAGAGATCAATAAAATTAATGGTATGGGCATATTTCAAGGTGGTTTTTCCCTGAATATTAAGTCTCATTAAATATTGCCTGATCTACCCAATGTTTTCAGCCTTATATACTTATACTTCAAAGCACTTCATTTGCTGTGAATCACTTTGAGGTCCTGAAGTTGTGAAGATCTTGCTTCTTTCTTTGTCGATTCACCAACATCACCAACGCAGGAAATGACATCACCAACCCAAGGAAACCTAACCAGATAAATAGAAAGCGGAACATAACACCAGCGCTTCGTCGGAGGCTCACTGATGATGTTAGCTAGAATGGTGACGAAACGTCTGAAAACTAACCTTCCAGCTCAGCGAGCAAACTCACATCCAGATTCAAAAGAATATAAAGTCAGACAGAGGGGAAGAAAACTGAGAGGTTAATTAAGGTAAAACGTCTCTGCTTCCTCAGGCGGCTCAGGAAATTTGGCATGTCCATAAGGATCCTCATTAATGTCTGCAGATGCACCATTGAAAACATACTATCCAGGCACATAATGGCCTGGTATAGCAACTGCTCTGCCCAGGACAATAAGAAACTACAGAAGGTGGTGTGTGATCATTGCAGAAGCCAATTTTCCATCCATGGACAAAAACAAAGTTGCTGGAAAAACTCAGCAGGTCTGGCAGCATCTGTGAAGGAGAAAACAGAGTTAACATTTCGGGTCTGGTGACCCTCCCTCAGAAATAAAGGGTCACCAGACCCGAAATATCAGCTGTTTTCTCCTTCACAGATGCTGCCAAACCTGCCGGGCTTTTCCATCAACTTTGTTTTTGTTCCTGATTTATAGCATCCACAGTTATTTCGGCTTCCATCCATGGACCTCATTTACTCGGCTTCCTGCTGCGGAAAGGCGGCCAACATCATCAAAGACCCATCTTATCCCAATAATGATCTCCTACAATGTCTTCTGTCAGACAGAAGATACAAATGCCCAACCACATGCACCAACAGGTTCAAGAACAGCTTCTTCCCCACACTATTAGACTGATGATTGGCTTCTATAACTTCAAATAATGCTGATCTTGCTGTCCTGAATGATGTAACTTGCATGCCTCTGTCTGGTTTTATTTTTCACCCTATGATCTGTATGTATGGCTTACTCTGATCAGCCTGCACTGCTTGTAATCAAGGCTTTTCATTGTACTTAGGTACACAATACGATAAATCAATCAAATCAGTTAAATCAGTCAAATCAAATTAGCTCGTTAACACATAGCAAGTTAGGTGAAAACTACCCATATTGTCTGATTCACTGAAATTGTACCGAATGTTACCAGGTGTGGAAAATAAAGTCGGGAAATAGCAAATAGGCCATCCAGCATCTGAAAGGGAAGCGAGAAACAGTTTCAAACACTGCTACTTTCCAGGATATCTGTGTTTCTTGTAAGATTTCCAGTGATCAGGTGGTTCTTCTTTTCATCTCAGTCATTGTGTAATTTAAAGGAGGAAAAGGAAATTTTTGCACGTGCACAGGTTGGATTGAGATTCTTCCAGGAGTATCCTATACACCGGGATTGTTTTATGGCACAAGCTTTCCTTGTAAAGGAGGCACTTTAATAGAGCTGGGGTTGTAGTAGAATAGACATGCCACCTTGGTCACAAAGGGAGAATGTGCCATTAGAATGAGAGAGTATCTTTTTTGAGATTATTACTTTCCATGGCAGGTGGTAGAGAGATCTATTCAAGTTTTTTTTTGGGGGGGTGAGGTGGGAGTGGGAACACAGTAGTGGGTAGAGGACTATATAATCAGTGATAGGCACTGTTTTCTGAGAGCCGAAAACTGCCTGGTGCCTGGGTTAAGGACATTTCCTCAGGACTGGAGAGGAACTTAATCTCGGGGGGGAGAGATCCTGTCGTTATCATCCACAATGGTACTAATTACATTGATCAGTCTAAAAAATAGGCTCTGCTGAAATATTTTGAACAGTGAAGAACTGAACTAAAAAGCAGAACCTCTGAGGCAATAATCACAGGGTTATTACCACAACTATGAGCAAGCTGGCATACGTTAAATAGAGTTAAGGAGTTAAATGGGTGGCTGAAATATTAGTGTGGGAGGAATGGGTTTCAATTCATAGGGCAGTGAGACTAGTACTAGAGTTCTGGTATAAAGGGCTTGCTTCAACTATGCTGGCAGCCAGCGGTCCTGCCAAATTAAATAACTAGGGCTGTAGAGAGGGTTTTACACTAATTAGAGAGGGAGGTTTCAGGAAAAGCAATACCTAGGCTTACAAAGCAAAGGGATATGGTGGGTATAACAAGCAATAATTTGGATTATGAAAGGTTGAGTGGGACAGGAGAGGAAAGAGTGTACAAGCAGTAAACAACAGCATAAGGGGAATAATGATGACCGGGCAAAATGACTGGTACTTTACTTAAATGTGCATGATATTTGGAGTAAACAAAATGAATTAACGGCACAAATAACGGTTAATGGGTATGACTTTCTAGCCATTACAGAAACATAATTGGAAGGAGATCACAGATGGGAATTAAATATTGAGGGATATGTGTCTTTTCAAAAAAGCAAACAGGAAGAAAAGGATGGCAGGGTAGCTTTGTTAATATAAATTATATACGTATGAGAACAAGTAATTATCTAGGATCAGATGACGTCAAATTCACATGTGTGGAAGACAGAAATTACAAGGGGATGAAGATGCTGTGTGATGTAATCAGAAGATCAAGAGAGCATGTAAACAAGGCAGTCCATTAATCATGGGTGACTTAATCGTCATGTAGATTGGAGAATTGGCACAGCTGGCTGTGAGAAAGAATTGCAGTTAATGTGGGATTGTTCCCTATTGTGGATCCAATCAATGACCAGTATATTTTGAATCCAGTAATGCGTAATGAGGCACATTTAATAAATGATGTCAGAGTAAATGATCTCCTCAGTAACAGTGTCCATAGCATGGTAGAATTCAGCATTCAGTGTGAGGAAGAAATCTGGGTCAAAAATGACAGCAAAAAGTTAAAATAGGATCATTATGTAAGCATAGATAGAGGATTAAGTTACAAATAGAAGGAAGAGTAAACAAGAAATGTTGGAGATCATAGTGGGTCAGACAGCATCCATTAAGAGAAAGCAAGCTAACATTTTGAGTCTAGATGACTCTTCATCAGACGTGAAGTGAAGTGTGGGGCAAGAAGCAGCAATCCCTCTGTACCCCCATCCCCTACCACACTGGTTTGAGACTTCTCGGCTTCTTCCTCGAATAGAAGCCTGAACACTCTCCATCCACCACTACACTCCTCTGCCTGGCTGGGCTGATTCTCTCAATGAGCAATTTCTTCTTCAATTCATCTCAGTTGCCAAGTCAAAGGAGTGACTATGGGCACCCATACGGATCCCAGTTATGCCTGAATTGTTGTGGGCTATGTGGAACAATTCTTTTTCTAGTTCTACACTGACCCCCTCCCATAACCCTTTCTCAGTACATCGATGACTATTTCAGTGTCACTTCATGTTCCCACCAGGACTTTGAATAATTTGTTCATTTTGCCACTCTATAACTTGTACATCATCCGTTTCTGACACTTCTTTCCTTTCCTTGACCTCTCTGCCTCCATTTCTAGCAATAAACTGTCCACTGTCATCCACTACAAAGCCATTGACCCCCATAGCTACCTTCACTACAGCTTTTCACACCCCACATCCTGCAAGAACTCCATCGCAATCTCCCGGTTCCTATGCTTCCATGGCATCTGTTCAGATGATGCCACATTCCAAAATGGCACTGCTGATATGGCTTACTTTTCCATAACCATGGTTTTCCACCCATTGTTGTTGACAGGGCCCTCAGTTGACCTATCACTTGTGCTTCTGCCCTTCCCTCTTACCATCACTCACAACAGTGAGATTAGGTCACCATCGTCCTCCCTTTTCATCCCCCAGCCTCCACATTCAGAGAATCATTCTTCGCCATTTCAGACAACTGCAGCAAACACATCTTTCCTGCATTCCCCTTGCCTGTATATCATAGGGATCGTTCCCTCTGGAACACCCTGGCCCATTTCACAACCACCATCATCACCCGCCCCTTCCCATGGCACCTTCTCATGTAACCACAGAGGGTGCAACAGCTGCCTCTCCACCACCTCCCTGCTCTCCATCCAAGAGCCTAAACCGTCTTTCCAGGTGAAGCAGCATTTCACTTGTACCTCCTCCAATCCTGTGTATTGCATTCACTGCACCCAATGTGACTCATTCTACATTGGAGAAACCAAACACAGACTGGGTGATTGCTTTGCAGAATACCTCTGGTCTGTGCGCAGGCATGACCCTGACTTCCCATAGCCGGTCACTTTAACACAGCATCCTGCTGACATGCCCACTTGTCTGTATCCTGGATGATGCGGTGCTCCAGTGAATCACAGTGCAAACTGGAGGAACAATATCTTATCTTCAGACTAGGCACTTTATAGCTTTCTGGACTTAATATTCGAGTTCAACACCTTCAAACTGTGAACCAACTCCTATTTCTTCCCTTTCATTTAACTTCACTGATTACATTCTCTGTCACCATGTCCTCTCCCTCCTCCCCCCACCCCAGTGGGACTGTCTGTCCTTTCAAGTCTGTCAGTTAGACACACCACTGTTCTGCCATTCTCACATTACAATCACTTAAACTGAACTGTCAACATCTTTTCTCCCCCAGCACTCTACAACCCACCATCGTCGCACAATCCCCTCTCACACTATCGCATAAATGATACCCCCTCCAGGTCTGAAGAAGAGTAATCTAGACTCAAAACATTAGCTTGGTCTCTCTCCATGGATGCTGTCTGACCTGCTGTGATCTCCAGCATTTGTTTTCAGTACAGATTCCAGCATCTTCGGTAATTTGCTCCTTGAATATAAGGCAAAGAATTGGGATCAACTGGGAACTTTCAGGATCACAACCTGTAACTATTGGAGTATCACAGGAATCAATGCTGGGGTCATAATTATTTACAATATATGTTAATGATTTAGATAAAGATGGAGAGTTTTTTTTAATGAGGAGAAGATGAATAGGTTGGGTTTTAATTGATTGAAGTTTAGGAGAATGAAAGGAGACCATAGCGAAAGATATAAGACTTTTAGAGGGCTTGACAGGGTAGATGTAGAAATGTTGATTCCTCTTGTGGTACAGTCTATAACTGGAGCACATAATCTTAGAGTAAGGGGTCACCCAGTTCGGACAGAGATAACGAGGAAGTTTTTTTCTCTCAGAGGGTAGCAAACCTGTGGAATTCTTTGCCACACAGAGCTGTAGAAGTGTGTCAGCAAGGGAATTCAAGGCTGAGATAGACAGATATTTCATCACTAAGGGAATCTAGGGTTATGATAAAAGGGCCGGAGAGTGGAGTTGAGGATTATTGCTACCCATGATCTCATTGAATGGCGAAGCAGGCTCGATCAGCCAAATGACCATTTCTGCTCCTATATTTTATGGCTGTTGGTCTTATCACTCAAATTATGAGGTTTGGACTCTGTATGAAGGTGTTATTGGACAGCATTAGTAGACTGACATTTGTCACATCACGCAGTAACATCAACATTCAACACAAAAATCTATCCACAGGTCCATACACATTCTACAGCATTTAATTAAGCATTATTTCAGAGTGTTAAACTATCTTCTCACCCAAGGATCTTTCCATGCACAAGTATGGCATATGTGCAAACCAATCACTTGCAAGCATGTCTGTTAATACGCTTGTTTGCCAAGATCAACTGAAGCATTCGCATGATGATGTCAGTACTCTCTCAAAGTCGTTGAGTACCTCCATGAGATCCACCCAGATCTGTGCATGCCAATATTTTATTTCTGCTTTTCTTCTTTCAATTGCAGTGCATAAGTGTATTAATGTTATACAACCCATTATTAACTGTCAGAATAACTGCTCCATTTTCCATCAAACTTGATTCTATTGTGCAACCTTCGTCTCTGTTTAATTTTGTAACAATGGCCACTGTAGAATTGACAAGCGTAGTGTTAATTTTTTTGGGTTGGAGATGATCAGTGAGGTTTCCGATAAAGTCAGTCTTCAGATCAGGCCGCTCTGCAGATTAAATGCCTTGGATCAAAATGCTGAATGCTGAAGCCAGACCAGTCAGCTCAGAAAGAACCATCTTTCCCAATCTAATGAGGACTCGGCCGAAGTACCATGTCCACACTACTGGCAGCCAATTATGTTCCCATTTCAGCCTTTGGCAAGGGGACTAAATCACATTGCAATAAAATCTGAACTGAATTAAAACCCTGGCTTGGAAAGAATTGTGCTGACTTGGGTTCATTTAAGCATTCTTAATTTAGCTCACTTTCCTAATATTGGGTTTAGAATGACCTGTTCCTAAAATGAAAATAAATTCAGTTATAAAGAAACCCAAATCCTTCTCCTCCCCCACCACCACCTCCCACCCCCCACCCCACACTATCTCCCATCATCGGATCACCAAACCAAGTAGTTATAGCAATGGTTTATTATATCAATGCAAAATGCTTTGGCTTCATGCCTGGTGTTGCGTAACTCTGAGCTAGCATATAGCCAAGTTTTAAGGTATTCAGAAGCCTCACTGGAATTGCTACACATTTCATAGTCTTTCTGCCATCACATTTTAACATTCAGAGAGAGTGAGTCCTCATGCCCACTGCTCATTAACATGAAAAAGAAACTAGTGGACGGCACTAAGTGAGCACATGCCGAAAACTCATTTATGGTGAAGAATAAACTGAAGGCAGACTTGACAATGTAAGTGCTGATGCATTCTTTGTTCTTTTGGTTCTTGGGGGAAAGTGGGCATTTATTTCCCATCCCTACTGCTCAATGAAGGTGAAAATGGATCTTTTTCTTCAACCACAGGCAGGCTTTTCATTGAGTTGAATGGCTTGCTTGGCCACGTAAGAGGACATCTGGAAATATACTACATTGGACTGGGCCCTGTCACATTTTGGCCAGTGAACTACTCATGTTTTTACGTCAATCAGATACCAGTTTCTTTTTAATTTGACTTAATTTCAATGGAAAGAATTTGCAAAACATCTTAATGACTGTAATCTGATACAATTTATTTATTTTGAGCCAACTTGTTCAAAGCCAAAGCAATCTGGTTGATTGGAATTCCACCAAGCACCATTCAGATCCATTCCCTTCACCAATGGGGTAGCATGATAAAAGGAGAACTAACGACAGGATGCACAGCACTAAACTGTTATAGCAACAGAAAAACACACAGATTCCACCACCTAGAAAGAAAGTATTGTAGGTTCATTAGAACACCATTAGTTTCAAGTTTTTGCATAAGTCAATCATATTGCCCAAATAAACACTCAAATTGGTGTGGAAATAATTAAATGATTTCGTTTCTACACCCTCTATGATATTCCATCAAAGTTTTTTTATTCATCCATGGGATGTCGGTGTCTCTGGCCAGGCCAACTTTTATTGGTCATCTCTAATTGCTCAGAGGACAGTTAAGAGTCAACCATAATACTGAGGATTTGGAGTCACATATTGTGCAGACCAGGTAAGAATGACAAATTTCCTTCCCTGTTGGTAGCTGAGGATTCAGTGATGGCAATGCCAATAAATATGAAGAGGTAATGGTTAGTTTGTCTCTTGTTGGAGGTGGTCATTACCTGGTATTTGAGTGGCGCTTGCCACTTGTCAGACTAAGCCTGGATATTGTCCAGGTCTTTCTGCATTTGAGCATGGACTGCTTCAGAATCTGAGAAGGCATGAATGTTGCTGAACATGGTGCAATCATTGGTAAATATCTCCAATTCTTACATTACGATGGAGGGAAGGCCATTAATAAAGCAGCTGAAGATGGTTGAGCCATGGTCTCCACCCTAGGAACAACTGCAGAGGTGGCCTGGAGCTGAAATGACTGAACTCCAACCACAACAACCACCTTCCTAAATGTTAGGTATGACTTGAACAAGCAGAAAATTTTCCCCTGATTCCTATTGATTTCAGTTTTACAAAGTCTCTTTGATGCTACAGTCAGTCAAATGTGGCCTTGGTGTCAAAATGCAGTCACTCTCACCTCACCTCAATTCACCTCTTTTGTCCATGTTTGAATCGAGGCTGTAATGGAGTCGGGAACTGAGTGGTCCTGCAGAACCCAAACTGGGCATCACTGAGCAGGTCATTGCTGTGCAGGTGCTGCTCAATAGCACTGTTGATGACACCTTCCATCACTTTGCTGATGGGGCAGTAATTGGCTTGGTTAGATTTGTCTGGCTTTTTTTTGTGCTTTTTGTGTCTGTCCAATTTAGCATGTCGGCAATGCCACAGAACATGATGTAAGGTATTCTCAATCTGAAGATGAGACTTTGTCCTCTCAAGAATGGCGCATTGATTATTCTTACTAATACTCTCATGGACAGACGCATCTGCCAAATATGTTTGCCCCCCTTGTTAATTCCCTCATCACTTGCAGCCAACCCAGTCTAGTAGCCATCTCCTTTAAGACTCGACCATCTCCTTTAAGTCTCCTGCTGAGACGCTCTTGGTGGTAGGCACTTAAATTTCCCACTCGGAATACATTCTGTATCCTTCCTAACCTCAGTGTTTCCTCCAAGTGTTATTCAAACAGAGGGGCATTGATACATCAGCCGAGGGAAGACGGTAATCAGGAGGAGGCTTCCTTGCCCATGTTTGGCCTGGTGACTTCCTGGTGATTGGAATCAGTGTTGAAAGCCTACAGGGCAACTCTCTCCTGTCTGTACACTACTGTGTTGCTATATCTGCTAGGTCTGTCCTGCCAGTGGGACAAGACATATCCAGGAATGGTGATGGTGGTGTCATTGACAGTGTCTCTAAGGTGTAATGCTGAGCTCCCTAAAAATCATGGCAGCACTTTAACACTGGCGGATAAAGGAACCCGAGAAAAACTGAAGTTTTCGGGAATCAGAGAGACAATTCTCCACTGGTTGAATCATACCTGGCGCAGAAGAAGATGGCTGTGGCTGTTGGAAGTCAATCATCTTTGTCACAGAAACATGGCTGCAGGAGTTCCTCAGAATAATGTCCTAGATGCGTTCACCTTCAGCTGCTTCAGAAGTGGGCATATTTGCTGATGATTTCACAATCTTCAGTGCCATTCATTATGCTTCATTTGATGAAGCAGCCTGTATCCATATTCAGCAGTACCTGGAAAACATGCAGGCTGGAGCTGGAAACCAAGTAATGTTCATTTCACACAAGTGCCATTCGGTCAGTAACTACATCAAGAGGGAACCTAACTGAATTATGTCTTTGTATTATATATTTATGGATCAGCTTCATGTATGCTTTGGCTACAAGAACAAAACAGAGGCTGAAATCCCCACTGCGAGTAACACAAATGTGGACTTCCTAAAACCAGTCCACTATCAAAAAGGCACAGGTCAGGAATACAATAGTAGTAATGTCCAGGTATCTGGAATTACAGCAACACTAAAGAAGATTGATACAATGCAGCACAAAACCAACTGCTTAACTGTTCATCCTCTCCACCCTGATACACAATGGGAGCAGTGCGTACTATCTGTAAGCTACACTACAGGGACTCACTATGCCGTCTTTGACAGGTCCTTCCAAACCTACAATCTCTGAAAAAGTATGGGACACAGCCAACTGCAAGTCCTCCTCCAAGCCACATGCCATACTGAGTCGGAATGGTATTACCTTTTCCTTGCAACCACTGGGTCAAAATCCTAAATGTAACCCTTGTTTACTTGTTTACATGCATAGGTTGCAGTTATTCAGAAGACAGCTCATCACCACCAAGTCACAATGAGCAACAAATGCTAGCCGAGCCACTGATGCTCACATCCTGTGAAAATAATTTTAAAAATCAATGATTTGGGCCAAACGACTTGTTTCTGTGCTGGTGATTCAATGTAGTTTTGTTGTCAATGAAGTATACACTATCTTATTTGCTGTCTTAATTATAACATATAATTTTAACCTTAAAAGTCTTAACATTTAGTGAATTAGCTGCAAAAAGTGCAAACATTGACTTTACTGATAATTACTGATCATCTTCCTGCACCCCCTTACTTTTTGTAAAGTAAATCATTTTCAGTCACCTCAAGTATTATTTAAAGGTCATTGAGAACATTCTTCCTCCAGATCATGGGACCAATCATTTATATAAGGAAAATTCAGAAGGTGCCTTACTAGCTGTATTCTGTGGGCCTCCCACCTTAGCATGGCTGAAGGTATTCAATCAACCTAAGGTCCTTATTAGGATGGTAGGTAGTAGAAGAATATTCATAAATAATCTTTTCAGGATGATGGGAGAGAACACTCTGATAATACAGATTCCAGTAATATACTCCAGCCAAAAAAAATACTCCATACAAAAAATACAGATTACAAAGCACAACCTTGATACATTGTTTTAAATCACATTTTCATTCAGGAGAAAGACTGTTAATACACTTCAGGCTCATAGACACCGTCGCTTGTTTTCTGATTAAATTTTGCAGGATGGTTAGGATCTTGTCAACTCTGTCTTTTATGTTCACCATGGTTCAGTTTTCTCTAACTCTGGAGGTTTGTGGGCACAAGCATCAATTCAGTTCTTCGAAAACTTAACCTGACACTGTTGTATAGCACTGAGGGAGCCCTGTATTGTAATATGGACATTTGGATTAAGAACAGAAGTAGGCCACTCAGCCCTCTACTCTGCTTTCCTATTTGAAACAATTATGGCTTATCTCATTATTTCACAGAGTTGACAAGATCCTAACCATCCTGCAAAATTTAATAAGAAAACAAGTGACGGTGTCTATGAGCCTGAAGTGTATTAACAGTCTTTCTCCTGAATGAAAATGTGATTTAAAACAATGTATCAAAGTTGTGCTTTGTAATCTGTATTTTTTGTATGGAGTATATTTTTTTGGCTACATTGCTACCTACCTCCAATAACCTTTTGTCCCCTTGCTTATCAAGAATCTTATCTGGGTCTTCTTTAACAATGGCCAAAGGCTCTAATTCTACCACCTTTTGAGGAAGAATGTTCCAAAGGCTCAAAGCACTCCAAGAAAAGAATACTTCTCATTTCTATCTCCATGTTACTTCTTAGGCCATGAGTTTCAATTTTCTGCAATAATCTCTATTGTGGCACTAAATGGCTTCTAGAAATCTCAATATAATACATCTACTAGTTCCCCTTTATTGACAACACATATTACTTCCACAAAGAACTTCAATAAATTAGTTAAACACTATTTCTCTTTACAATATTAATTTATTATAACATTCAATAAAATATATTGTATTTAATACATTTATAATAATTATTTCTGGGCCTTCTTTGTATTCATAGCTATAACGTCTTTAATAAAAACTTCTAACGTCTTCCAATGTTAAGCTAACCATATTATAGTTCCTCACTTTCTGTCTCCCCCTTTTTTGAATAAAAGAATTAAACTCACTATATTTTAATATACTGAAACCTTCACCAAATAGATGAAATTTGACAATTTTTAAAGCAAAACATTGATTCTCTCACTAGTCACTTCACTTCAGATCCTAGAATGACATTCACCAGAACCAGAGACTTGTCATTCATTGCAGCAACCATTTGTTCACTTCACAAAGGTTAAAGTGACATTTTCATCTTTGAGGTGGGAATTGGGACTCAGGAGATTTTGCTGATATCACATTCCTGCCTTCTGCTCAGCAGCACTTATCGTGTGTGTTACTATTTGACAGATGATTGAGCTTTTATCTAATTTCAAAGTCTTAAGTGGATTCTGTTCAGGAGAACTTGTTGACAAAGGTGTTCACTGCGTAATGCACTGGAATTGCATTATGAATGCTTGGCTGAAGAATACACTTACAATGGCACAGTTGATTGACTGTAATTAGCATGGCTGAACTAAACCTAACAAATGAATGATAGCTCACACATTTGACAAAGATTTCAAACAACTATACTAATGGCTTAACTATATTTCAAAGGAAAAAAAATCGAAGCAATAATGTACTTGAATGCATCCAAAGACTTTCACACTGCTGCTCTTTGCTTTGACAGATTGCTTGCCCTCAAATATGTCCACTTGATAACCCCATTAGTTAATGGATACTGACCTTGACAAAACAAAGCAAAATAGCCACCCTCTCTGTAATGTTTATTTGTAACTTAATAGTAGAAAATTTATTTATGACATGTGAAGTAATTGAAACATTTTGAACTTACCATTCATGTGTATATAATTGCAAACCCATGGTTCAAGGCATTTTTAAGTCATTCGCATCGCCCTTCAAAACCAATCCAACTCTATCAAAATTGGAGGTAGTCTAAAATATCTATTTCCACATGAAGCTGTTGACATTGGAACAATGGCAACTGGCGCTCTTACCCCACCAGTGAAAATTGCTGGTGCTGGAGCTGGGGATGGGAATCTCAGATTTACCTTCCTCCTGCCATTTTTAAAGCCTGCCCGGTGTATGTCAACTTTGTATTAAGATGAGAAAATCCAGCAATTGTCTTTCCCATTTAAACCAAGGCCCCATTGGCCTGACAGTTGGACATGAAAAATCCATAGCAATATTTCAAAGAAGAGCAGAGGACTTATCCTCAGCAGTTGGTTTGTCCATGTTTTGGACACCTTGACCAGTTTATGTATTAGAAACACTTCACCCAAATGTTCTTTTCAGTGAGGTGGACAAATGGACACAATATTCGCTTTGCAGTTCAAATCAATTTTATTAACAAAATATTCCTTGTTAAAAACATTATGTGAGCATTTCCAAAATTTCCACAATACATACTCTCTGCCTAGTTCAATCCTCCTGAGAAAGGATATTACCCATAGTGATCCATGTGTTTGAAGTGGGCTGCTGGAATCTCTTTCTGGGATCCCAACTATTCACAATATATATTAATGATTTGGATGAGGGAACAAAACGTAATCTCTCCAAGTTTGCAGATGATTCCAAATTGGGTGTAATGGTAAACTGTGGCAAAGATGCAGAAATCCTTCAGCATGATCTCGACAGGTTGGGTGAGCAGGCAATTCAATGGCAGATGCAGTATAATTTGGATAAATGTGAGGTTATTCACTTCAATAGCAAAAACAAGAAGGCAGATTACTACCTAAAAGGCTGTAAATTGGGAGAGGGGAGTGTGCAGTGGGATCTGGGTGTCCTTATGCACCAATTGCTGAAGGCAAGCATGCAGGTGCAGCAGGCAGTAAAGAAGCCAATTTGGTTTCATGAAAGGTTTCGTGTACAGGAAGAGGGATGTGTTGTCGTAGCTATACAGGGCCTTGGTGAGGCCAGATCTAGAATGTTTTGTGAAGATTTGGTTTCCTTTTCTGAGGAAGGATGCTCTTGCCCCTGAGGGAGTGCAGCAAAGCTTTACCAAGCTTATTCTGGGGACGGTAGGTCTGACGTATGAGGGGAGATTGACTAGGTTAGGATTGTTTTCACTGGTATTCAGATAAATGAGGGAGGATCTCATACAGGCTTGTAAACTTCCAACAGGACTAGACAAGATCAATGCAGGGAGGATATTCCTGATGGTGGGTGTATCCAGAACCACGGGTCACAGTCTGAGGATTCAGGGTAGACCATTTAGGATGGAGATGAGGAGAATTTTCTTCACCCAAAGAGTGGTAATCTGTGGAATTCATTACAAATGAAGTAGTCGATGCAAAAACATTGCATGTATTCAATAGGTGACTTGGGGTGATTGGAATCAAAGATTATGAGGAGAAAGCAGGATTAAGCTATTGAGTTGGTTGATCAGCCATGGTCATGATGACTGGCAGAGCAAGATTGAATGGCCGAATGGTCTCCTCCTGCTTCTATCTTCTACGTTTCTATGCTTTCACTCCAGTGTAGATCTGGCTGTCTTCCACTATTGTGGGTCTCACAAGCCTGGATGGATCTTCCCCTGGGCCTTCTTGGGTTGCTGTACAGTCTTCTGCCATGAACCTTGCTATGAGTTTTCCCTGTGAATCTTCACTGAGAGCCTGGCTTCCAGGTGTGTGTTTTTATTCCCCCTTGCCCCAGACCTTCCAGAATGTTCTGTGGCCTTTGGCCATTTGGATCATGAACTGGATTCAAATCATCCCAATGGGATCATGGCAATATTGGTGCCATTTGCTGAAGGCTTAAAGTGCACATACACATGCAGTCAAGGTGCCAGAAAGTCTGATCGACACTTCTCTAATAGACCGCCCTTGGGCTGGTTATACCTGATTCTCCTTGAACTATTGTGACTTCTTTGATCTTGGTTTCCACTGTTTGCTGTAGCCAATAATTGCTGCCTGCTGTTTGATTTAATTTGGCCAATTTTCTAACAGGCCTCATTTCTCCGGCTGTGGGTCAACTTAGAATGTCAAATTTTGGACCCGTGGTCACTGGACTACATAATTCTTTTCACACTGCTGATTCTTGAAGTTTCGGGATAAATTGGTTCCTTGCATGAATTTTAAGTTAATTTGGTGAGCTCATGTGAATTGGAATGTTAGGCCAATTGTCAATTGAAACTCATCCCACTTGCCATCCACCGCTACATCTCTGGATCTCCAGTTCTGTGCAGGTCTGAATCCAACGAGTGCAATCATGCTACCCTGTTGAACAAAGAAATTTGCTCGTTCTCCTCAGTCCTAGTCTTGAGGAATGGTGTTAAGGTGAACTGGAAGTGGGTGTGTTATGGATTAGTGAGTTCAAACTGGCAAGGAGTAACATTGAAAAATAGTGTCATGATAAACTAGGGATAGAAGTCCATCTTTGGGAGATCAGTGTAAACTGGGGATAAAAGGGTAAAATTGGAGGACAGTGCAAGTGTGAACTGGAAATGAGCAACAGTCAGTTTTCTTATGCCCAAGAATGCTTATGTCCCATGTGCAAATAACCTAAGTTGCTTTGCAAAGTATGTCACTGCAGTTAGCATTGTTACAAGGCTCCAAAGGTGATCTGGCACATTGTTGTACCTGCAACGTTAGTGCCATATGTTCTCAAAACAAGCTTAGTTTCAATTTTCAATAGTGGAGTCAGTAAGCCATTTTATCTTTTTACACCACCCAATGCGCCAAGTGTATGAACAGAATCCAACTGCTGGGAATGCAATGTAGACATCAAAAGTCCACTGCTACAATGCTTAGCATTCCAACTTCATGAGTGCTGGCAAAGATTCCTGAGAGATTCAGGGCAGAACAATCTGTGACCTCATCAGAATTGATAGCTGGGTTTTTCTCGCCTTTGTGTCAAATAAATTGGGACTCAGACTCATGAGAACTTAAGTCTTTCAAGCTCTTTGTTTAACCACATGACCTTCCAACATTCTTCTAATGGGAATCATGCAGCTGAACTGTCTCACATTCTAACAGACCCAAGATGTACATAACATTTCTGTTCTTTCTTGCAATGTGGGCAGTGCTGACAAGACCAGCATTTGTTTCCCATCCCTAATTGCCCTTGAACTGAATGGTTTAGTGGGCTCTGTCACAGTACAGTTAAGAGACATTGATCACATTAATGATACAAGTAAAGACAACAGATTTCCTTTGCTAACGGACATGAATGAACCAGATGCATTTTATGATAACCAATGATAGATTCATAATCAGCATTAGTCAGCCTTAACTTTATGATTTGAATTCAAGGAGCCATGGTAGGATTTCACCTCCTGCTGTAGATCATTTGCCTATGAATCTGGATTGCCAGTTCAGTGATGTCACCACTAAGGCTACAATCTCCCCCAAAATGTGGTAAAGAATAAAATGTTCTAGTTTCATTTGACTACTGAACAGTGAGCAATGAACATTCGCCACATGGACCAAGGCCATTTCTGACTCAGTCCGATGTGGATGTCATTTGTGGAAGTGTCAGCCAAAACTTGCAGGAGCAGAATATCAACAACATCTGTGATTAATTAGCCTTACCCTTGCAGTTTTAGGTTCTTGACATTTTCGCCTGGCAAGTTGTTGAAAGTGACAGCTGATAACACTGTAGTGAGGAAAATAAGTGAGTGAAGAGGTAAAGCAACGATCCATCTCTTTAACCAATCAAACTGAAGGCCTGTGAATTAAGTCCTGCAAAGGCTGAAAAGAAGTGTAAAATCATGCAGGTGAGTTCAATATCAAATCAAGAGCCAAAAGAGGGGGAAAGAATAACTGGATGAAGAGAGATTAGACAGAGATTGAAATTTAAATTAAATGCAAGTTTAATTTTAAGATTTTCAGGTGACATTTTTAATATCTGCAACAACAATTGCCTTCTGAAGAAGAAGACTTCATGCTTGTAATAATCATTTGCAGTGCTGGGGAGGGTGATTAACAGTAATTAACATTTTGGGTGGAATCTTCCCAGGCCCTGAACAATGTGGACCATAGTGAGAAAGTTGGAAAACTCACATAAAATAGCCAGGGAAGATCTCCTCAATGTCGAGAGCTAAAATCCTATTTTCCAGCCAAGTGTTGAATGGTGAAATGAAATTCTCACTAATAGAACATAGAACATAGAACAGTACAGCACAGAACAGGCCTTTCAGCCCACGATGTTGTGCCAACCATTGATCCTCATGTATGCACCCTCAAATTTCTGTGACCATATGCATGTCCAGCAGTCTCTTAAATGTCCCCAATGACCTTGCTAATGATACATGTTTACATGTATTAGCCTGGATTACCATCTCTTTATTATCAAATCTTGCCTAACTAAAATGCAGCTTCTAGTCCTCTCTCATGTAGGACAGAAATTAGACAGTGGAAATTTACAACATCGAATAGAATACCTAACTAACACTCATACCTAGCACCCCTACTCTATCCCCGTAATCCCATATTTACCATGGCTAATCGATGCAGCCTACACAACTCTGGACACTATGGGTAATTTAGCATGGTCAATCCACATAACGTGCACATCTTTGGACTGTGAGAGGAAATGGAGAAGCTGCCAGACACCCACGCAGACAATATGCAAATTTCGTACAGACATTCATCCGAAGTTGCAATCAAACCTGGGTCCCTGACGCTATGAGGCAGTGGTGCTCACCACTGAGCCACCGTGCAGCCCAAATTGTTACCTGGCAACTCTAGCTCACTGCTTATTGTTCCAGACATCAGTCTTAGACAAAGAGGCACCAAGACCTCAGGGCACAATACACAGGCAGTCACATCATTCAGCTCATGCCCACAAATGTTGACATCCGACATGTTACAGCTTCACCACACCCTTATTTCTTATCCATTTATTTATCCAGAAATGGATTTCTGAAGAAGGGTCTAAGCCCGAAGCATCAGCTTTCCTGCTCCTCTGATGCTGCTTGGCCTGCGGTGTTCATCTAGCTCTACACCTTGTTATCTCGGATTCTCCAGCAACCACAGTTCTTACTGTCTCTGAAACAATTTTAACCCCTCTGCGAAGCCTCTTCTAAGGATGCCTATCCTGAAGAAGTTACCCTCCTCCGTCTGGAAAAACCTCAGTGGATCTCTCTCCCACTGCAACTCGCTCGTAATCTCTTTGGCCTTGAAACTGCTCAACCACATCCTGAGGCAAACCAGGTACTGCAGCCACATCACCTTTCTTAGTACCTACCTACGGAACCAGATCATCCCCAATGGACTACAGTCCACATTCAGGCCTTCCCAATTTGTCCCCAGCCATGACAATGTCTACATTCAGAACATTGAGACCCTTCAGAAGTGTTTCTCCCTGCGACTCATGAAACACACCCTCGCAGTGATGTGCCGGCATCTCCAGGCACTACAATCCAGCCTACCCCAGCTCACAGCCTCCCTCTCCCAGACCTGGAAATGATTTTTATTCTTCGTAGGACCCACAGCCTGAGCTCACAATTCTACTCAGCTTTATTGGACACTAAAAACCGTTAGTACAATAAACTTACTGATGCCTACCACCCAAAATGGGCTTCCTCCACCTCCCAAATCCTGAACCATACCCAGGACCTTCCCCACAATGTGCCCGCTGCCATTGACCACGTGGCCACTGTTGGAGCACCCACGGATGATGTCCCATTTTTGAAGAAAGGTCTAGGCCCGAAACGTCAGCTTTCCTGCTCCTCTGATGCTGCTTGGCCTGCTGTTTTCATCCAGCTCTACACCTTGTTATCTCAGTGTTCATTTGGGTGCTTGCCAACAGTAAGAGGCTGAACCTCTGGCTCACTGCAGGGGTGTGATCATGTTTTCTGTCCATGGTGCTGTACATAACAAGTGTACAGAGGAGGTGACAATGGTTGTGACCACACCTGGTGGGCCGGGGTAAGTGCTTCCTTCTGTCGAGAAATGTGAGACCCCACAAAGGGCAGCAGCATCAGACAGACATCCATACAGCACATCTGAAAGACACATGCAAACACTACGTGCTTTGTCAATCTGTAGCCTATTCTGTAGATGACAAATCCTGGCCTCAAGCGCTCTTGACCACATCATGCAACATCAGGAATCAATCCCACTAAATGGTTGTGATGTACTAACAACGAAATGCTGTCTGGAAAGATTCACCCTCGCTGCCAAAATAGTAAGCACCTTCCAAGTTCCCACAGCTCAAACAATAAACAAAAAATGCTCACTTCACACCTTGGACCATAAAACCTCATACAGTGCCAAAGATGGCCAAGCAATGTATCATCAATGTTGCAGTTACAGCTAGACAGACAGAGTTTAATTCCCACAGCCGATGAAGAAAATTGAACATGTCTTGAGCAATGTGGGAGCGTATTTACACTGATGTGTCCCCCACACTGTCCATGTGCCCTGAGAAGGTCTTATCTTTTCCAATTCACTATGCCTCGGTGGAATCCTGGGTTATGCACTTAAGGTGGCGGAGTGGAGTCTGTTAGCCTTGGAGATTTGGTAAGAGACTCCAAGAACATTTGTGTTTCGAAGGCCCATACGTGCTAAGTGCATCCTATCTACAGGCAAGGGCATCTACTTCAGGCCGAAACCCCATGGGGCTAAGGGTAGCAGGCAATGTTGTGGTGAGAGGCCCAGAAACATGCTGAGTTCCATGAGATAAGCTTTCTGGTGGGTGGGCGGTGTGGTGGTGCTGCTGGAGCTGCGATATGTAGTTCCTTCTTTGTCCAGTAACTGACTAACTCCTTGTGAAAAAGGCACACCTGGAATGGGATTAAAAATAAGGCTGAAGAATATTCGACAATATTTCATCTGACCCCACCACCAGTGAACTGGGAGAGGAAGTCAAACAGTATTTGATTATATTGCAGAGACATGCTAAGAAACTTTCCAATAATTGGCTGGTTTTTAAGGTGAATTTAATGTGCTCATTAACTTGCCTAAGTTTTTTTTAATGTCAGCCCTGGCTCAATGGGAGTTCTCCTGCATCAGAGATGGAACATCATAAAACATAGGAATAGAAGTAGGCCATTCAGCCCATTGAGCCTCCTGCCTTTCCATGAAATCATGACTGATCTGATAACCCTCTGCTGTACTTTCTTGCTTCCCCCCCACCGTAACCCTTGATTTCATTACTGATTAAAACTCTGTCTTATTACAGCCTTGAATGTACTTAATGACACATACAGTACTCTGTGGTAAAGAATTCCATAGATTCACTGCCTCTGACAGAAAAAGAATTCCACCTCATCTCTGCCTTAAATGGGCAACTGCTCGATTTGAGGCCAACACCACAAGCATTAATTTCACCACTTTTACTTATTCTTCTTGAAACATTTAGTTTCTTAGAATGGGATAGTTGGAGAGAGGCCAAAGAGTGAACATCTTGTGTTATGTCCAGTCGGATTTTGCAACCCTACTTCCCATGGAAATGTCAGTGTTACTGTTCATCTCTGGAAAGAGTTGCTCATAGTGTTCAATCTCTGCCTGCTCTAGGCAAATGAACTGTGCCTCTTACAAGCAGGGGAAATTAGTAGGAGAATGGATGGGAATATGTTTGTCTGACTTTTTGTCCTGAGGGACAGGAGAATCTTAAGTGAGCATAGCTGTAGATCAGTCCCATCAACCGTACAAAGGAGCTCAGAACAAATGAGTTACAGCCATGAGAGGAAGGAGAAAGAAACAATACTGGACCTAGTTTGTATGTGATCTATCGCCTCTCGAAGCCGCTCTGCAATACCTCACAGCAGCTGGCAGACATATAACATAAGAGCAAAAGGCGATTCCAGAAATCTGAAACAAAAACTGGAGTTCCAAAGAAGAGTCATACTGGACTAAAAATATTAACACTATCCATCTCTCCACAAATTGTTGCCAGACCTGCTGAGTTTCTCCAGCACTCTCTGTTTTTATTTTATCCTCAGATGACTAATAATCTCAGTGACAATGTCAGAAAGTTGCCAGCATTTTGAGCACAGATTCAAAGCAAAATGGATAGCACGGTGACAAGTGATGATTTAACCTCTCCTTATCTCCCCAAAACCACTCTCTAGATGTAATACTTCAACAATTAGTGGTGCTTCAGTCTAGATATGATTATACTGGGGAAAGACGTGCTCCAAAATGTACCAATAATGAGCAGGTTTTTAAGCTGATTCTAATGTGCTCATTAACTTGCCTAAGTCTTAATACCCACCATGGTTCAGTGAAAACTCTCCCGCCCTCTAAGTCACAATGTCAGGATTCAAACTGTACCTGACAGGACTAAATCCTCTGAGAGATGGAAGGGGTGAGGGGGGTGGGGTGCAATAATCACAGTCAGATTGCCAGTCTTTCCCTTTTTTTTACCTGCCCTGCCCAAATCTCTGCATTTCTGGCTTGAACTCCCAATTCAGGCCTGCTTGAGAAATGTAGGACATACCTTTTCCTTTAATCACTGGGGAGGCATGGGCATGGCTGGCTGGCCAACATTTATTGCCTGTCCCTAGTTGGCCTTCAGAGAGTGGTGGTGAGCTGCCTTCTTGAACTGCTGAAGTTCACCTGCTGTAGGTTCAGCCATAAAACCGCTAGGGTGAAAATTCCAAGATTTTGACACAGCCATAATGAAGGAACTGTGATATTTTTCCAAGTCAGGATGCAAATGACTTTGAGGGGAACTTAAAGGTGGTGGGGGTCCCCTGATCAGGGAGGTACCAATACAGAATCCACACTGTAGCCCAAACCATAATCCCTCTTTACAGCAGTGACTACTGCATACTGAGGTTTAAAAATCCAAAGGCACTTTGATAATATCAGAAATCACATGATGCCAGGTTATAGTCCATTGGGCTTATTTGACAACATAAACTTTCAGAGTCTCACTCCTTCTTTAGGTGTTAATGAGAGAGGCAGTGTCAGCCATAGACTTTATAAGTAAGAGATCAAAGGGTCATATCACAAATGAGGATGTACTAAACAAACCTAACATACTGTTAAATCTTCAATCAGTTAAGCAGGTTTAATTTATTAATATGTGTATGTAAATACCCAAATTTCTTCTTGTGAGAACTAAAGGTAATTTCACTGTAAAGAAGAGGTGACATTTTAGGTCAGACAAAGCATGTTTGATGCAAGCCCTTGTTTAGAAACTGTTTGTGCTTTGCTTTAGAGACAGACTGGTTTTATTTCTAAAGTAGGAAATTATAAAATGCCAAATGGCTCTCTATAAATTGTGTGCTTTTTGAACAAAATAGAATGTATCTGCATTGCACAACAAATGAATCAGTGAGAATGAGAAAGGAGTTCTGAAAAGCTGAAAATGGTAGGCCCAAAAGCTCAAGAGGTAGCCCTTGAAAACCTCAAGACAAGCCCTCAAACACAAATTGTACCCTCTAACTCAGAATTGGAGACATTTTTTGAAGACTCAAGATTCAGGGTCATTGCCCATTATGTGTTTCGAGATCCCAGGTGATTACCACATATTTAACATGTTGAGCGTTCAGAGAGGTCCTGTAACATATCAGACAGCTCTCTCGCTATCTAGAAAGTGAAAGTTCTGGGCCAAATTCTCAGGTGACAGTCCAGTACAGTACTAGGAAAGTGCTGCATTGTCAGGAGTGTTGTCTCTAGATCAGACACTAAAGCGCCTAGGTACATGTAAAATATTCCGTGACACTGCTTCCAACTGGGGGAGTTCTGACTCGTTCCAAGACCTGCAAGAGGAGGGGTTGGGAGGATGCAGAGAAATGTGGGAGATGTAAAATTCTGACTACTTTCTGTTTTTATTACATTGTGCTTTATTGCACCTTGCTAGGCATTACTAACAGGTTTATTAACCACAGGACTACTGTTGTTATTATCAAAAGGCCTTTATTCATTGTAAATTAAAATAAAGAACCATGGATGTTGAAAATCTGAAGCAAACAGAAACAGAAATAGAAATTGGTAGGGAAACTCATCAGGTCTGGCAGCATCAGTGGGGAGAACACAGACTTACTGTCAAGAAGGTTCTAGGATTCGAAAAGTTAACTCTGTTTCACTCTCCACAGATGCTGCCAGACCGACTGAGTTTCTCCAGCAATTTCTTTTTCTGCTACATACACTGTAAAGCATTTGAGAAGTTCTGTGGACTTGAAAAACTCTCAAAATCTGACATGACAAAGTTTTGCTAAATTAGTTACAAGAATGAGCCAAGTTTGGAACCTTATCCTGAAAGTGCCTCTTCTAACTCTCCTTATCACTATAAATCTGTAAATTTTGTACACTTCAAACTCTAAATGATCTACAGGCCAATGGTTGGCAGCAAATAGCCTTAAAACCTTATTGCATTTGCAAATGTGTCTTGAGCCTGACCATAGAGTAGCTATCTGAGTTGACGCTGACTGTAGCACAAAATAATCAGACAAAACTCATTCAATCCTACATCTCTTCAGGATATCTTCCTCCACTGAAGATCATGTCCTCCTTTGCCGCAATGTTTCCACTGCTTCCGTGCTTTGACTAGTTGCTTACTGCTTAAGAAATACACAGACACACATCGGTCAGTGTCCTTCGGGTGTTACCTCTTCAGGTTTGACTAGAACCAGGGAATAGAAGATGCCAAAGAGGAACAGGTTTGCCACTGTCCAACAATTCAGACGAAACAGAACTGTGACTACTGTTGTAAGGCAATGGACATGAATGGGTCAATCTGAGCTAAGTTGAAAGTCCATCCGATCTGATATAAAACACGGAGACTGATTAGAACGTGCAACTATCTTCCAGTTCTTAGGCAGTAGGCAGTAGTCAGTTACAGTTGGAAATGGCCATGTCTTCCACTCCTCCTGTTACTTTCAGTACAATGTAACATGTACATGGTTACTAAGAGGTATTAAAGTTTGCCTTGTTATTTAATACAAGTGCCTCTTCTGTTGAAACCTATTTATGGTTCATCCTTCATCGCAAAGTAATAGAAACCGCCTCGATTAGCACAGGAAGAAGCATTGGTAGCTACACCCTTTCTAAGGTACCCAGGCCTTATCATCATTATCCCAACAGCCAGTACATTGCAATTATGAGCTGACCAAGATATTTGGCACAGTGCTGAAGATCTCTTTAGAAATTCTTAAGATCCTTTTCCTGAAAAAGGCTGGACACAAACTGAAGCCTGCTGAGAACATTCCATAGAGTTTCATTAAATGAGCTAACAAGCAAAATGCCAGTGAGGTGCAGGAGATTGAAAGAAAAGGTTTTTCATAGTTGAGTTGATGATCTCAACTGCACACCACACAAATCACATTAGCACTACTACATCCATCACATGATTCCTGCAAATCACTTGGGAGATATTTCCCACTGATATAGCTGCCTCATCTGAGAAACTAGACAAATCAATACTGTCTCCATTAATATTGAATCGCATCCTGCCTGGAAAACATGCTTCCCCTTCTAACAGAGCACAAAATTGACTCACATAAGTGTGAACATGCAAACCAAATGAACACTAGGTATTTTTTTCCATCCGTGGTATATTGATCCCCCAATTCTGGGGATCTGATGAGTTTCAAAAGATCCAGATATATCCATCCTTTCTTACATTTCCAAGTGATTATTTCTGGAAACAAGTCCAGTAATGTTTTCGGTTGATGATATTCTAGTGGAGTACTGAATGTATAGAGCCTAATAGATCAAATCCATTGAAAAAAGGCAAAGGTAGACTAGTATTTCCATTATGCCTTTCACAATTTTAGGATATTTTAACTTTACAGCTTCTGTACATTTTCAAAATGTCGTAATTACTGAAATGTAGGAAACGTAATAGATAATTTGCTCCCAACAAAGGTCCACATGCAACAATATGATAATAATTAAACTGTTTGATTTGGTAGTGTTGGCCACTAGATAAACGTATGGCCAGGATGCTGTAGCTTAGTGATTAGCACTACTGCCTCACGGCACCAGGGACCTAGGTTCAAATCCACCCTTGGGTGACTGTCTGTGCGGAGTTTGCACATTCCCCCGTGTCTGTGTGGGTTTCCTCCCACAGTCCAAAGATGCGCAGGCTAGGTAGATTGACCATGTTAAATTGCCCGTAGTGTTTCAGGGATGTGTAGATTAAGTGGGTTGTAGGGGAATAGTCTAGGTGGGATTCCATGTGGGTCAGGTGGACTTGTTGGGCCAAAAGGCCTGTTTCCATACTGTAGGGAATCTATGAGATCTCCTCTCCTCTCTGTATGGTGCCAGAGGAATTTTTAGATTCATTTGAGAGCAAATGGGGTCTTGGTTTAAGATCTCATTCAAAAGGTAACTCCGCTGACAGTGTTCAAGTCTCAGACATGGCAACTGAACCAACAATCATCTGGCTCAGAGGAAAAAATGCTTCGACTGACTCAGGTAACACCCAAGAGTGATGGTTACCCGTTCTCTGCAAAACACTCAGGAAATTTTTCATGTTAATTTGCACTGTGGTACATTTATCTACGTCTTCAGATATGTTAAGCCGATGAATTTAAGATCTACTTTCAAATAAATTTGAAGAAAACAATAAGGCAATAGTTTAGGTAACTTAAGTTATATACTTACTTTATAATTCAACTTTAAGCATTTAACTGCCCTCAACCCTTAGATAACCAATATCCAAGGCCCTCCTGGAATTGCTCAGTTGTTTCAACAACAGAGAATTGGTAATTTAACACTCACTCTCAGCGAGCACAGAGCCGTGGATTTTTAAGCACTCACATGCCTGGCCTATGCAGGCAGCTCTCTGATTTAATTAGAACGTATTCCTGAAAGAAATGAGGGAAAGTTAAAACACCCACAGTGTCCGCCTGGCTCTTGTATAAAAGGCAGGATGCTGAGTGTGGGAAAGCTGTCGTTTACCAGATCAGTCAGCTTCCAGCTTTGATCTTCTCCCTCCAGACTTAGTTTCAAGCATCTAAATTTCATGTGCCATAAATGCTTGGGTAACACTTTATTATAGATCTCCTGACTGCACAATAATTTATAGCATGCCTCACTATTCATTATAAACTTAAATGTTGTGGGAATTTGAGACCAGAGTTTTAAGTACTGTTAACATTTTGTGACTTGTTCAACTGTAGACTGAAACAATAGATGCACAGTCAATAATCCAACAAGTAATATCTTCCCAAACGCAGTGCAAGCATGGCATTTTGTAACTGTGCACCATCCTGTCAGTTTGTTACCTTTGAGTATGTTCGGTATACATGTAGGTTACTTTCAGCTTCACACTACAAACAAACACACTTCTGCTGAACCATGGAAGTATTGAAATAATGATTGACAGCATAGCAATAACTCACCAGAAAAGTTCAGGAATAAAATCACAACCCCTAATGTAGCTAATGATGTGCAGTTACAGTCAGAATACAGGCCCATTATACTTTAAGAGGCAGGAATACCTAATATCCCATTGCTTGCACTGCAGTTGTGTTTCACTAAAGGTACAAGGGTTTGTCTTTATTTCTCACTAAAAAATGTCACATGTGCACTGATGCTCCAAATGCATGAGTGATGATGTGGAGACATTTTCCTTCTATTCGGACCCACTTCCAACCACTTCACAAACCTACCATTCTCGACAGTTCACGTTGATTGAATGATAGAATCCCTACAGTGTCCACAGCATCCCATCCAGTCCCATCCACCTATACTTGCACATCTTTGGACTGTGGGAGGAAACTGGAGCACCTGGAGGAAGCCCCCATATACACAGGAAGTATGTATAAACTCCACACAGACAGTCAGGTGGAATTGAACCTGGGTTCCTGGCCCTGTGAGGCAGCAGTGCTAATCACTGAGCCACCATGCTGCCCTTAAGGGAGTTAAACACAGCTCAAGTTAAGTCCAGGTACCTGTATAAAGGGGGTGCACAGATTTGAACTGGGGAACATCTTGATCTGCAGTCTAGTGCTCTACCACTGAGCTATACCTCCACCAATTGATTGCTTGATTGATTTTATTGTTATGTGTACTGAAATATAATGAAATGCTTCATTTACAAGCAGTACAGGCAGATCACAGCAAGCAAAGGATGTACAGATCAAAAATACATAGAGGCATACAGATTACATTGTAGATTACATTATTTGAGGCGAGAGAGTTCATTCAACAGTCTGATACTGGCCAGAAAGAAACCATTCTGAACCTGCTGGTTAATAAAGTGTGAAGATGGATGAACACAGCAGGCCAAGCAGCAGCTCCTGAGATGCTGCTGGGCCTGCTGTGTTCCTCCAGCTTCACACTTTATTATCTTGGATTCTCCAGCATCTGCAGTTCCATTATCTCTGAACCTGCTGGTGTGTGTGTTGAGGCTTCTATACCTTCTGCCTGACGGAAGAGGTTGTGGGAGGTCATTACCAGATGTAAAGGGAGCCTTTCCGCGACAGCGAGCCATGTAAGTGGAGTCCGTGGATGGAAGGTTCGCTTCCGTGATGGTATGGGCTGAGCACACCACCTTCTGTGGCTTTTTATGGTCCTGGGCAGAGCAGTTGCCTTACCAGACTGATATGCACCCGGACAGTATGGTTTTTATGGTATATCTGTAGAAGTTGGTGAAGGACCTCATGAACAGGTTAAATTTCCTGAGCCGCCTGAGTGAGGAGAGGCATTGTTGTGCCATCATGACTGTTGCATTTACACGGGAAGTCCAGAACATGTCATCGGTTATTGTCACTCTGAGAAACTTCATGCTCTTCAAGCTGTCACCCTCAGTTCCGTTGATGTAGATGGGGGCATGTTCTCCCCCTTTCTTTCTGAAGACAATTACCATTTCTTTACTTTTGGCAAAGTTGAGACAGATTGTTTTCATTGCATCACCAACCCCACTATCTCCCTTCTGTAGTTTGACTTGTTGTTGTTGTTAGATATCCGTCCCTCTATGGTGGTGTTGTCAGCGAACTTATAAATGGCGTTCATTCAGAATTTGACATCAGAGTGGTAGGTGTACAGGGAGTACAGTAGGGGGCTGAGGTCCAATCCATGTGGGGGGCTCCAGTGTTGGAGTGGAGGAGGTGCAGTTACCGATACTCACTGATTGCAGCCTGTGGGGCAGAAAGCTGAGGATCCAGTTGTAGAGGGTGGAGCTGAGACCAAGGTCACCAAGTTTTGAGATCATTCTGGAGGGAATAATCGTGTTGAGGGCAGAGCTGTAGTCAATGAGCAGGAGTCTGACATAGGTGTCTTTGTTGTTCAGATGTTCCAGGGATGAGTGCAGTGCTAAAGATATGGCATCCTCTGTGGACCTGTTATGTCTGTAGGCAAACTGTAGGGGATCGAGTCAGGCTGGAAGACGGGAGTTGATGTGGGCCATGACCAGCCTCTTGAAGTACTTCATGATTATTGAGGTCAGAGCTATTGGGCGGTAGCAATTAAGGTACATTGAATGTGTTTTCTTGGGTAGAGGGATATTGATTTTCACTGTTGTCTGATCTAAGAAAACCTTGCATCAATGTAAGAACCTCTAACATTTAAAACTTTCCAGGAGGTTTCACAGGAGTATTTTCAAACAAAACTTTTACCATACCACATAATAGCATGGGACATATAGCCAAACGCTTAGACAAAGAGCTAGGTTTTGAGCAACAGACACGGATTAAGAAGCAGAAATTCCAGAGTTAGAATATTAACAACTGAAGGCCTAGTTGCCAACGGTAAATGAAAGAAAATGAGGGATCTGCAAGGGACCAGAATTAGAGCAGTATGAAGATCTCCTTCTCCTTGATGGGCTGGAGAGGATTACATTGGCACTTATTTCTTATTCTCCACACTGGCTCGCAGCAACTCTGCTCCCTGATTCACATCACAAATGCTCCCACTCACTTCACACCGGAACTTGGTTTCCAAGTTCTTCCCCTGCCCCAATCCACAGGAAAGAATCAAAACCCGAGCCTAAACATTTCAGGACGATGATGTACTTTCCCAGGCAATACTTCCCAACCTCATACCAGCTCAATCACTTCACACAGTTAGATTGGAGAGAAGGAAAATAGCTCAAAAGGTACAATAATCTTTTTGACATTACATTTTAGAGGATATGTCTTTGTACTTACACTCCAATTTTGTTTCCCATTAAGCTTTGCTCATGACATTGCTGGAATTCAATGTAACATGTTTGCCCTCATTCACAGTGGTCCAGTAATGGCACTTCATAACAGCCTAGTGGGGTAAATTTTCAGAGGCTTTGCTCATAGTTTTTAAGTCATACACAGTGGCAGAGTATATTTTTGAAACAAACAGAATTCTTGTTCAGAGTGTTCCTGATTTATTAGACGAGTGAAAATTCCACCTTGGCACTTATCTGGTGAGTAGCTGTTCCACACCGATTAAAAGAGAATTATTTTAACAGTGCAGTTATTAAATAGGTAAATTATAATGAGTGTTCTGTAACTGGCATACACAACTTCACTCTTATGTCTGTCAGCAGCAAGATAGCAGTTTGCAACCTCTGCAAATTTCCACTGAGACACATCTGGGAAAATGTAACTTCAGCAGTGCCTACAGAGCTTCTTCTGATTCTACCTTCTACATGGTGCCTGCTTCTATTAGTAACTTTAACAACTCAAAATTGGTTTTGGGATAAAGCTCTATGTAAAACTGACTGCCTAATTAAAACAAGAATACACAATTTTAAAGTTACAGACCCTGAATTTCCACAGGAATTCACCTTATGTTCCACAGCAACTTTGGCAGGGATTGACAAGTCCCTTGACTAAACGGTGTAAAAGCCTCACTTTGGGATCGTTGCCAGGGAAATACAGAACTTAAACCATTTGCAATCCAGGCAATCCTCCAGCCACACGGTATTAAGTGTCAGAAACTTATTCCAGACACAGAACTCTTTCCAAGTATCACTGCTTTTGTGTCAAAATGTTACATCTTTCTCGGAGACTCGATGTAATCAATTAAACCCAGGTTTATTTATTTTAAATTTGCCATATCTGCCTTCTCTTCAACACACACCAAGTCAGAATTTACTAGAGTTGAATCCTGGCCGTGCTGCAGGTCTCTGACCCAGATTTAGTTCAGTGCAGGCAGAGGCAGTATAAACTTACAGGAGATGCAATTCAGTTTCGATCACTTTGGAAACTCAGTGCAAACAAGGGATTTGAACGTCTGTCAGCATGTGAACCCTTAGCCTCAACTATCTCACTTTCCCTTTCTCCTGCGAAAACAACAGATGTTTAGACCAGTTTGGTTGTGAGGCCAAAGGGTTAAACTAATTGGCTTGATTTTCTGTGGAGACTAGCCATGCATAGAATGTGATGCAAAACACAGATAAATAGTTATGGAGAGCTGGGTTTTCTTTAACAGTTCTACTAATAACAACATAAAACAGATTGCTTGCTAATAATGCAATAACTCTAAAACAATAAAATTGGCATGATGCAACTGAACTATTTTATGTTTCCTAATCACCCAATATACATTCCCTGTGACAAGAAGAACTCTTTAATACTTAGAGAATAATAGTCAATATGACCAAATATTAACCAATTTTTATTTATGAAACGTGGCCTTTATTGGTAAGTTCACATCTTACCACCTACCCCTGAGGGGAGGTGACGTCCTAGTGATATTATTGCTGGACTGTTAATGTACAGACCCAGATAATGTTCCGGGGGACCTGTGTTCAAATCCTGCCACAGCAGATGATGGAATTTGAACTCAATAAATATCTGGAATTTAGGGTCTAATGATGATTGTGAATCTATTGCCGATTGTTGGGGAAAAATCCATCTGGCTCACTCATGTCCTTCAGGGAAGGAAACTAACTGCCATCCTTACCTAGTCTGGCCTACATGTGACTCCAGACCCACAGCAATGTAGTTGAAAATTAAGGACAGACGATAAGTGCTGCCTAGCCAGTGTAGCCCTCATCCCATGAATGAATAAAGAAATTGCCCTTGAGTGGGTGGATTTGGTCATTGCATTCTATCTAGTGGGGTGCTGCCACAGTACTTTGAGGAAGGGTGTTCCAGTATTTTGTCACAATTACAGTGAATGGATGGTGATTGTCTGTGAGTCAAGATGCTGTGAGACTTGGACAGGAACTTGCAAATGGTGGCACTACTAACATGACTACTACCCTTTCCCTTCTAGGTGATAGAGTTCCAGAGTATGTCAAGTATAATCAAAGGAGCGATGGCAAACTGCAGCTGCACATTTAGTAGATGGTGCACAGTGAAGACATGATAGTTTGGGGAACGAATGTTCTAAGTTTTGCCTTTAGGAGCCTCCTCCCATTAATTGTCCACCATCATTCAGAAGCAGAATTAGCAGATCTGCAGAACAATGTTCCCTTTAAACTGCATGATTTCACAGCAACCCAGAAGTTGCCTTGCGGGCTGTGTGCCAGCCAAAGTACTTTAAGATAGTGCACGTGGGTGACTGTGCAAAGAATTTTAAAAGCACCATGCAGTTAAATGAATCAGCCATGCACTACAAAAAAAAATGAGGAGACGTTTCTGCAAAATCAAATTAAATTAAATATATGAATCCAGCAAAACTAGAATTTAATTTATAGCCAAGCTCAGAGCAGGCCTAAATTATTGCCAATATAATTTGCTTATTTTAAATACATGCTAGAAAGCATTATAATATTGCTTGTAAATTCTTCAGATGAACTGATTAAAAAGGGCAAGGAGTATTAAGTAATTTGTTCATGCAACACTTTGCAAGAAAAATGTTGTAACTAAAAAATGTTTCACAAAGATTAGTTAAATGATCTTACATTAATGTAGCATAAATACACAACATTACCAAACAAAATACTTTTGTACTGTAGGTAATTGTGTCAACCAATAATTGAGAAACTAATCTGTCTTTTTAGTGATATTGACTATGGGATACGTTTTGTTCAAGGTGCTGTGAAGAACCCATCTGGTCTTCTTCAAAAATCATTTACATTCACCTGAGCGGGCAGTTGGACACAGGTTTAGCATCTCACCCAGATGTCAGCACCTCCAACAGAGTATCTCTCCTTCTGTACTGTACTTAGGCCTAGATATTGTGTTCAGATATACTGAGTGGGATAGGAAGCTGAAACTTCTGATTCAGGAGAAAGCATGTCAACGCAAGAGAGAATTCAGTCTCCCACCCTGACAAGGATCTTCCAAATGCCTGGCTCATTAAACAAAAAATATGCCTCCATTATTTGTCGGTTGCATTACTGCAGAAAATTAACCTTGTCTGATGGCTCCCATTTAAATCTTTTATGCCACACAGGGCATAATAGCAGTAGGGGATTAGCTTCCCTTGTTCCCTCTTAATGTAAGAAAAGGGAAATGAATCAGACTACTCTGAATAATGGAATGCTTACAAAGCCTGGAATTAGATACTTACAAGCTGAAAAACACTTAGATCACCGAAATGAGTCAAATCTAACATAACAATTAATTAACATAATGACAATAAAATTAAATATACAGGTATAATTAACAATATTAAATAAAAGCTGTTTTAGCCTTTTAAGTGACTGGCCTTTGTACTCAAGTTGTAAAACAAAACATTGTTTAATTTGAACTATAATGTGTGGACCATAGCTCAAGAACAATACACCACAGATACAATTTGCTGACGCCACCCCAATCTGAATACATTGCATGAAGTGAAAGGAAACCTCTAGAGGTGCAAGGCAAAATAGTTGCAGTGTTAGAGGATAGATTTCTCTATAACTCAGCTGCACAAGATTCAGAAAACTTGGCATAGGTTTTTTTTTGCATGAGTCAATCACTACTGACACTTCATCACCTTCAAACAGGATTGGTTTCTCATGCAAGCTTTTCAAATAGTGGACAAAATGTGATCGTGAGATTATTTCTCTTCATAATGTGTTGACTCTCCATTGGCAAAGTATGATATAGCTTTAAGCCAAATTGCAAATTGGATCTTCATTTTGCAATTCACAGTCATATTGTTCCCAACATAAACAAAGGTCAGTAAGATAAGTGTGAATGGCACCCCAGTCTGTCTGGGTTTGGTAACTTTTAGCATTCCTATTAAATAACCAAAGAACACACAAAACACCAGTTGTGTTATATCCATTTTGCGGTTATTAGAAAACTGTACAACATCCTGTACACTACTTTACCAACAAATATGTGGATTTCTTACAACTTAAACAGCTGAGAAACCACCGAGGTGAATTATTGAACTACCAGAGAAAATGGATACAATCTCCCGTTATCATGCATTCATAAGGTTGGGACATTGTTTCTCCCAATTTTTGATAGGGATTGTAAACACATTCCCCAATTCTACACCATTATATTTTCTTTTCAAATCATTCCAAGGATTATTTATCACCTGTTCCTCATTGCCCTGAGATGATGGTATTGCGCTATCCCTATGAAGCTCTCTCACAATTCAATACTCCACCTCAGAGAACAGTTAAGAGTCAAACCCTAGTGTCACAGGTTTGGAGTCACATACGTAACTGAATTCAAATTCTCAACCAGCTACAGTGGGAGTGGAGCTCTCATCCCTGATATTCGGCCAATCACAGGTTACTAAACTAGCTACAGATTCATCATATTTCCAAAGCTACAATGTATTATGACAACTTAGAACTAAACAGAGAAACATTGTGAAACCTGACTTCCTCATATTCCCAGAAAAATTGGTGACCTCGAGGAACCAACCTTCCTCTTTTTCCTAATCACCAATGAACATGGTCAAATTCCTCACCAGCAGGATTCTGCATGAACATGTAAACATAACAATA